>NC_056729.1:840544536-840577036 GCF_019279795.1 Protopterus annectens | reverse complement strand
GTCTATCCGTTTTCCCTACATAAAATTTTTTGCAAACCTGACAGGTAGCTAGATAGACTACATGAGTAGTATCACATTTACCATTAGTTCTAAACGTATATACCATGCCTATATCTGGATGTTGAAATATAATACTTGTATCTATAAACCTACAAAATTGGCATTTAGTACAAGGTTTAGTCCCTATATGACCTCTTAGCATAATTTGGTCTCTAGGGGTACAAAGTTGTCTTTTTAATGACTTCTTGTTCTTAAAAGTAAATTGTGGATGTATCCCTATCAACTTACCTATTTGTTTATCAGAGGTTAAGATGTTCCAGTGTTTACTGATAACTTCTGTATAATTTTTTATATTCCTAGAGTAACTGAAACATATCTTTAAAGTTTGTGAAGTCTTTGACTTTGCTTTTATCATTTCACCTTCTATCTGTTTGGAGAAGTATGGTCTAGCTCTGCTTTGTCTTAGATTTCTTACTGCCTGCAAACTTGAAGCAACCTGCTTCTGGTCATACCCTGTTTCTATTAATTCACTTTGCGTTTTACTAATTTGTGCCATAAAGTCATCTTCTTTAGCATTTAATCTGGATACTCTGTATGCTTGATTTTGTGCTACATTTCTAAAAATAATCTGAGGATGCATACTATCTCTTCTAAGGAGATTATTAACATGGCATTCCTTCCTAAACATTTTTGTGTTTAGACTCCCATCCAATTCTTGTGATATCAGTACATCTAAGAAACTAATTTCTTTTGTAGAGCAATTCATAGTACACTTAAGAAAGTCTGTTGACTTATTTATGTAATTCACAAAAAATATAAGCTCCTCCATAGAACCTCCCCATAACATAAAGAGATCATCCACAAATCTACGAAAGAACAAGATTTTGTTCTTATATTCTCTCATTTCAAAGACAACTTTCTCCCATTTTAGCATTACTGCATTTGCATAGCTATTAGCACATGATGCTCCCATCGCTACGCCATGACATTGCCAGTAAATTCTGTCCCTGAAAACAAAGACATTATTTTCCAACACCAATTTTAGTAGAAATCTTGTTACTTCTACTGTATTCCTGTCATATTTCCCATGTTCAACCATTAATTCAACAACACTATTAATGTCACATTCATTTGGTATGACAGTGAAGAGTGAGACCACGTCAAGAGTTACTGGTAGTAATGGCGCCTGACCAGTATGTTTTCTCTCAGATATAAAATTATATAAGTCCCTTACAAAATGTTCAGTGTCTTTCAATATATGATTAAAGTGACTTATAATATTTTTAAGTGATTTTTTTCAAAAAAATGGAGATTGATTCAGTACACCAATTTCTACCAGCTACGATGGGTCTCATAGTGGGGGTTCTCCTTATTTTTGTGTATCTTAGGTATCCCTTGAATTATTGGAATAGTGGGACTGTGTATGATAAAATAGCTAAGTAAACTATCATCTATTAAATTCATTTTAGCCATCTTCTTTAATTGTTCATGGACATGTTCAATCATCCTGTTTACTTGTGTTAAACTAATTTTCTTATAAAAATTGTTATCACTTAGTAGAAATAACATTTTCTTATCATAGTCTTCCCTGTCTAGAATTACGATAGGCTCTCCCTTATCTGCTGGGCGTATCATAATAGATTCATTCATTTCTAAATCCTTCAAAGCCATACTTTCATCTCTAGTAAGATTATACCATTTTTTACCATCATTTTGTATTTTCTGTTCATGAAAGACTTTGTAAGCATCATTAATACAAACTTTTTCAAAGGCAGAAATTAATGGACTCAGTTTAGGCATGAAGCTGCTTGGTTTCCTAAAAACAGAACAACTATACTCTGTATTATCAGCATATAAAATATTTAGCATCAGATTCCTGGTAAACAATTTAATATCTAAAACAATGTCAGTAATATCAGAGCCCATGGTAAGAATGAATGACAGACCTCTTTCTAGAACTTTACATTCTTGTGCTGACAATTCATATTTTGACAAATTTACAATCAGTTTTTCATATTTAGGAAAGCTCTCTTGATATTGTATGGACTCACCATACTGTCTGTTTGTTTCCTTTTGTTTCTTGTCATGCTCCTTCCCCTTGACTGCATTTGATTCAGCCGACCTCTCCCTCAGCAGACCGATCTGCTCCTAGTTGGTAAAGGAAATTGCAGTCCTGTTGGCATGGGGCCACCTAAAAAAGTAGGAGAAATTGAATAAAGTTCATCTTTTCCCTCTTGGACACTTCCATTAGTGTCCCAATGTACCTGTGCTTTTGTAGTTATAATCTTCCTTCTAACCGATGCTGTTTCCGTCGCCGGCAGATTACATCCAAACTCGATGGTTGCAGGGCTCCTCCCTTCTCGCGTTTCTTGTGCATCTTCGATTTGGTGATTGTTAACATGTGTTGGATTACTTGTATTGTTGGTTAAGAGTGCAGATGAAGTAACCCGGTTAACCAATTCTGAGTCTGTAGACACATTGCTTCCATTTTGACCTGAGTTGTCTGCTACTCTCGGCCACATAAACACGTGACCTGTAGAAAAATCTAATCTGTCCCTTTGTAATTTCTTTATTTTAATTTGAGTCAGTCTACGACTGTAGACCGATATATTGTCAAGCATATCGTTAATAGGTTTCATTGTAACACTAGACTCGTATTTCTTACATAAATCTAAATATTTATTCTTAATTAGGGGTAACAATTTCAGTTCTTCTTGTTCGGCCGCTTCCGACAACAGTTTCAGATATCCCAGGCTGGTTTGAATGTTTAATTTTTGCCTGGCACATAACAGAGAAGGCTCGCAGTCTATTTAGGCGGGCATTTTAAGAATTCTTAAGCCGCTGGGAACAATGCTTTCCGTTAAACAAGTTTGCAAATTATATTTCTCAAATTGTACTCTTTTCAACTTCAATAGGTCTTTTTCTAGGGAGAACAGCTCACTTTTCAGTGCAACATAGTCTATATTCACCACATCATCTTGTTCTAATATATTATCATCACACAGTAAAGGATTCTTTCTCTCGTTCACCTTTAAAATAAATTGATTCACTGTACGATCTGTCCATGTGGTATTCAAACCAGGATTATATTCCAACTCTATGTTCTCTGTATTTATAGAGGCCCCTATTGCCATGACCCTGGTTCCACTGGAGTAGATAAAAAGACAGTAAATGAAGTACAAAACAGTTCCAACAGCTACCAGGTACCTCAGTAAAGAATATATGCTGAATCCAATTGTCAAAAGAGAACAGAGGTAAGGCTCCAGGCTTTTCAAAATCATTTTTATTATTGCAGTACACAAGCGCTTTCACCATTTAGGCTTCTTCAGGTGTATCAAATAGCATACTTACACCTGCTTTTATACAAAGCGGCCCCACACCAACAGGACTGCAATTTCTTTTACCAACTAGGAGCAGATCTGTCAGCTGAGGGAGAGGCCTGCTGAATCAAATGCAGTCAAGGGGAAGGAGCGTGACAAGAAACAAAAGGAAACAAACGGACAGTATGGTGAGTCCATACAATATCAAGAGAGCTTTCCTAAATATGAAAAACTGATTGTAAATTTGTCTAAATATGAATTGTCAGTACAAGAACGTAAAGTTCTAGAAAGAGGTCTGTCATTCATTCCTACCATGGGCTCTGATATTACTGACATTGTTTTAGATATTAAATTCTTTACCAGGAATCTGATGCTAAATATTTTATATGCTGATAATACAGAGTATAGTTGTTCTGTTTTTAGGAAACCAAGCAGCTTCATGCCTAAACTGAGTCCATTAATTTCTGCCTTTGAAAAAGTTTGTATTGATGATGCTTACAAAGTCTTTCATGAACAGAAAATACAAAATGATGGTAAAAAAATGGTATAATCTTACTATGGATTAAAGTATGGCTTTGAAGGATTCACAAATGAATGAATCTATTATAATATGCCCAGCAGATAAGGGAGAGCCTATCGTAATTCTAGACAGGGAAGACTATGATAAGAAAATGTTATTTCTACTAAGTGATAGCAATTTTTATAAGAATATTAGTTTAACACAAGTAAACAGGATGATTGAACATGTCCATGAACAATTAAAGAAGATGGCTAAAATGAATTTAATAGATGATAGTTTACTTAGCTATTTTATCATACACAGTCCCACTATTCCAATAATTCAAGGGATACCTAAGATACACAAAAATAAGGAGAACTCCCCCTTTGAGACCCATCGTAGCTGGTAGAAATTGGTGTACTGAATCAATCTCCATTTTTTTTGAAAAAATCACTTAAAAATATTATAAGTCACTTTAATCATATATTGAAAGACACTGAACATTTTGTAAGGGACTTATATAATTTTATATCTGAGAGAAAACATACTGGTCAGGCACCATTACTACCAGTAACTCTTGACGTGGTCTCACTCTTCACTGTCATACCAAATGAATGTGGCATTAATAGTGTTGTTGAATTAATGGTTGAACATGGGAAATATGACAGGAATACAGTAGAAGTAACAAGATTACTACTAAAATTGGTGTTGGAAAATAATGTCTTTGTTTTCAGGGACAGAATTTACTGGCAATGTCATGGCGTAGCGATGGGAGCATCATGTGCTAATAGCTATGCAAATGCAGTAATGCTAAAATGGGAGAAATTTGTCTTTGAAATGAGAGAATATAAGAACAAAATCTTGTTCTTTCGTAGATTTGTGGATGATCTCTTTATGTTATGGGGAGGTTCTATGGAGGAGCTTATATTTTTTGTGAATTACATAAATAGGTCAACAGACTTTCTTAAGTGTACTATGAACTGCTCTGCAAAAGAAATTAGTTTCTTAGATGTACTGATATCACAAGAATTGGATGGGAGTCTAAACACAAAAATGTTTAGGAAGGAATGCCATGTTAATAATCTCCTTAGAAGAGATAATATGCATCCTCAGTTTATTTTTAGAAATGTAGCACAAAATCAAGCATACAGAGCATCCAGATTAAATGCTAAAGAAGATGACTTTATGGCACAAATTAGTAAAACGCAAAGTGAATTAATAGAAAGAGGGTATGCTTCAAGTTTGCAGGCTGTAAGAAATCTAAGACAAAGCAGAGCTAGACCATACTTCTCCAAACAGATAGAAGGTGAAATGATAAAAGCAAAGTCAAAGACTTCACAAACTTTAAAGATATGTTTCAGTTACTCTAGGAATATAAAAAATTATACAGAAGTTATCAGTAAACACTGGAACATCTTAACCTCTGATAAACAAATAGGTAAGTTGATAGGGATACATCCACAATTTACTTTTAAGAAAAAGAAGTCATTAAAAAGACAACTTTGTACCCCTAGAGACCAAATTATGCTAAGAGGTCATATAGGGACTAAACCTTGTACTAAATGCCAATTTGTAGGTTTATAGATACAAGTATTATATTTCAACATCCAGATATAGGCATGGTATATACGTTTAGAACTAATGGTAAATGTGATACTACTCATGTAGTCTATCTAGCTACCTGTCAGGTTTGCAAAAAAATTTATGTAGGGAAAACAGATAGACTACTTAGAGATAGAATTAGAGAACACACATACCATATAAAGAAAGGAATCATGTTTAATGTCTTAGCTAAACATATAAAAGAAACTAGTACACAACATACATTTACTATTAGAATAATAGGTAGATGTTTTGAAAATTTAAGGGGTGGTGACATTAAGGTACAAACCAAGAACCTGGAAACCAAGTGGATAGTGAGACTGAGAGCGAATGATGGGCATGGTTTAAACGACCATATACCACTAAAAATAGACCACTACGAACATAGTGTATTTTAATTAATATTACCTATGTAGTTTTATAGAGAGTTAGATTGTGTGTTTTTAAGCTTGAATAATGTGTTCTGTAATTTTATTCTTTATATATATTCATATATATATATATATATATATATATATATATATATATATATATATATATATATATATATATATATATATATATATATATATATATATATCTTTGAAATATATATATATATAAATATATATATATATATATATATATATATATATATATATATAAAACAAATTTTCTATATGCCTTTAAGAATCTAATATGATCATGTGATTCTTTGTATAAAAGCAGGTGTAAGTATGCTATTTGATACACCTGAAGAAGCCTAAATGGTGAAAGCGCTTGTGTACTGCAATAATAAAAACGATTTTGAGAAGCCTGGAGCCTTACCTCTGTTTTGTTTTTACAATCAAGAATAATATGTCCTAAACTGGCAGCACTATCAGACATAAGGTGTGTTGTGTGCATCATGTACTGTGATCTGTACTGTGTACCATTACATGGGTAAGTGTTCTAATCTACATACAGCCAACTTGCACTACATGTGTGCTATGCCATGTCCTGTAAACAGTAAATGGAACTGGAGCTATCCCCAATGTAGCCATGTTTGTGTGTGTGGCTTTGTACATGATTCCTGAGTAGGGGAATATTGTTAGACTGCTTGGCTCAGTCCAGGGGGTTGTATGCCCTGATGTCCCCTCACCAAGATCCTTGGTGTCTGCCTTGGAAATGTCCACCATGTTTAAAAGTCGTAATCCCCCTGTCAAACATCCAAATTGTGTAGAGTCAACTGTGTGTAGATCACATATATGTATACTGATCAGCTCCATAATGATTGCCTCTATGGCCATACAGATATGGATACTCAGTCAAAGAGGTCTATAGTTCTTGTGGTCAGTGCATGCACCACCTCTGTACAAGGGTATGACATTTGCCATTGTCCACTTAGCTGAGGTTCAGCCAGTGGTTTCAGTGTGATGCAAGGTGTTCATGATAGTGTTAGTAAGCCATGACACATCTCATGTAGGATGCAGACTGGGATGCTAGCATGACTAATAGATGCTGTGTATCCTCCCTAGAGAGGCCATTTACGACCTTCTCTGTAAATATGGAAGTTATGGGACAGGTTGTAGGAATGTCATATGTCACGTGGTGGGGAGAGCGGATTAAAGGTAATACAGAACATGTGGGACTACATGTTAGCTATGGCTGCAGACCCATTCTATGTTGCATCATTAAGTACGAGTTCACTGACATTCTGGGCCTGTACTTTGAGGTTGCACATGTAACTACATAGTGCGTTGTGGTTCTGCTTTGTGAAGGTGGCTAATTTTGTCACACTCTCTGTCTACTCAGCATCACACCACTATGTGGTTGTTTTAGCTGAGGAAATTGTGTCACCATTTTAGGGGGGTCCCTCACCCCAATTGTCACACAGCAATGCCCACCTCCTATTGTACAGCCTAATAAGGGCAGCTGTCCACCAGGCAGGTCTGCTTTCCCATTAGGAGCCTTGTTCCACCTCTCAGATACAGCCGGGTTTATGCAGTTATAAAGCTGCTGCCATAATGCATGAATATACAGCTCTGCATACATGCTGTCCCATCAGAGGGGCAAGGTGCAGTCAAGCTATGTAAAGCATCCCACAGTAGGTAATACATGGCTTTGTTGAAATATATGTCTGTATTTTCTGCAAGTGGGTTTACTGCTGGTAGTTTTAATGACACTGATCTGTGGTAAGATCCCACCAGGGAGGACCTCACACTGGGGGGCTGCAGCAGTCACCCATATTGGGAAGCGAATGCTGCAACATGTTGGTTTTCCCTTGGGAGGATGTCACGCCACTACTCCAGGACAATGTAGTTAAGGACATAGACTAACCTTTGGGCAAGGTAGCTGCAGCATGACTAAGCAACACAACTGGTCACTTAATGCCACCCCACAACAAGGTGTAATGATATACTTGACAGACACATGTACATATAAATACACACGGTGGGTGTCTGGATACATGGAGCTGCTCCTGTAGCCAGCTATTACTTGAGTGTGTGCCTTTCCAGTACTGAATGGTACCTGCATTGTCGCTGGTAAATCACAGTGTTTCACAAAATCTGAATGTGTATCTATACTTAATGAATATGTATGCACTACCCGCATTACCTTGAATACTGTCATTTTGATGTGTGAAGATATGAATGGGCAGGTAGTCTGGTATGTTTGTGGTGCTGTCCACAGCCTTAAACCAGATGTCCTTGACTGCACACATGTCTGCATAATCCAGGGTGGGGACACATTCCACAGAGTGGGGTTTAGTGTTGCCATACCCACCGTTTAGCAGCATAACCATGATGTTGTACACAGATGGTGTTCACATTGCCAACTTTTCCATGATCAGTGCATCTAAAATGCATTGTGGGGATATCAGTAGCCACAGCCATTACTCCATATCTCAGGGGTGAGAGATGAACAACATCACTGGTGAATCATTGGTGTCTGTTGAGCAAGGTATCCTAGGAAGACATGTCGTAGATCCTTTGACAATGACACCAGATGCTAAGGCAATTATTGACTTCTATCAATGTATGTGTGTATACAGCCATCATCCCAAGAAAGTGTCAACTGCAGCCGAAACATATGTATATACCTGCGAGAGACATGGAGTGGCTAGGCACAGTTATCTGTCTGCATGTAGGCTGGTGACATATGTCCTTAGTTGTAGACACCTGCAGGAACTAGGATGTCAACATTATGTTCACTGATATCCCTTGGTTTGCGGCAATGTGTAGTAAGGCCTTTTGTTTCAGGCCAGAGACAGCTATCTATGATCTGTGCCAGATGCAGCCACTTGACACAGACAACAATGCGTCTCACAATGTAATCATCTCTGACTACCAAGTGTGATTTTGTGCTTTGTCTCGGGTGTTTGACCAGTGATAGAGTGGTGCATGCAGTAGTATGTGTGCTGTGCTGTCCAAAGGTAGGATGTTCTGGGGTGTCTGTTTGGCAATGTGTCTGGTAAGGAGCTGCACACATGCAGGTGTGTGTGGTGTGGGTGTAGGTGGTGTAGAATTTCAGCTGTGTATGTTGGCATAATTATCACTGACATATGTAATGACTGCTGTTGGAGACACCATGGCAGCAAGTTTTGAATTGTAGTCACATCTGTCACACATTGTGTTTGTGCGTCATAGGAGTAGAGGAGTGGAGACACTCCCAAAACCATAGCAGCAGGTCCTGCAAATGTAGGGTCATGCACCACACCCTAGGGTTGACAGCCTGATATACAGTGTTTGTAAGCGCAGCTTGCAGTGAAGATATGGATGATTGTGCATTCATAGTGGACTTACTCAACTTTGCTGACATTACATTGGCCTCGCAAGGTAACTTTCCCTGTCCTGCAACTTGACAGCACACTGGCCGTTGAGTGGTATGATGTGGGAACACAGACATGTCTGTCAAGTACATAACTGTACAGTATGACATGCCTAGGATATGAGGCAGGTCGACACACATTGGCCAAAGGTGGCTAGTCTGCTGTAGTAGACCTCACAGCCATGTCATGCAGATATGCACCAGTAATGTGTTGAAGGGCAAGATGCCTGAAGTGTTGTGAAAGTGTCACCTATGATGGCTCACAAGTAGTGTGCGGATTGTTACAGCAAGACTGGACATCTATGTTAATAGACATTGTACATTATATTGTGGTACTACAGCAGTGCTACTAATCCCCCTCTTGTCATTCCTGTATTGACATGCCACCAATCCTAGAACATATGGCATAACCTACTCAAAAGCCAACTGATTGCCCAGGTTGTTAATCAGGGCATCTACTCTTAAAAGGGGTATGAGAAGCCTACAGAGCATTTTATGATGTGGGACAGCTATGTGGATGAACAAACAGGTCAGCATGGGCTTCTTAGTACCATTAGTATGTGGCGACAGAAAGCGTATCTGTGCATTGTATCCTATGTGAGAGTGGTGTCAGTGAAACCAGCATTAGTAGTTGCCTGGCACCGGCAATTCTGTGGACTTCCCTGTTCTCCACAATCTTCACAAGGTTATTGTGTCCATCCAGTACACATTGCTTGGGTAATGTCCAACTGCAGAATACCTGTGTGAAACCCCCACCTTACCTCCAAAGGGTTTACATATTACACTTCCCTAATGTGTTTATCTGCAGTCTGAACACACACCTTGGATGACTTTCTTCTTGGAATATGCTGGAAGCAACTGCAATACTTAATTGCACAAAGGGCAACTAGCATGTAGTGCAATGCAGTGTCCCCAGATCTCTGACTCGTCTGACATGAAATGCCATGAAAAGAGTTAGCATGGATACAAGCAGTAACAGTGTTGTACACATACTGACAATGGACCACACACCATCTGTTATGTTCAAGGCCAAGTTATGCCTTCCAACTCTAACTGGTGGACCCCATTGAGTGTTAGACTGTGCAATGAATGGCGGGAATATTATTCACTCTACCAACCATGGCCTGACAAGGTGTTTGATAATATTAGCCCAGCAGGCCTTGCTGGAAACTGTGTAGGTTATCAACTGAGTGTTATGTCTGGTGGTGGGTAGACAAGTGTCTGAAAGTCATACTCTGGAAAGATAGCATTGGGAAACCTAAGCTGCAATGATGCCAGTCACCAGTGGATCTCCCCAGATATCATTGATGGCATACCCCTTCTAGCCATTCACTCTCTGCAGTCACAGCCAATGTCAATGCCCTCTCACTGCCTGCATTAGCAGGTGATTCCATATCAGGAGCTGTCACTGAATCTCACAAAAAACCATCAGTTAACCATGATGGCATGTGACACACATTCAGTTGTGCTCTGAGCCACTGACAAATACTAAATGCCAACGGATGCACGATACTATCCTTTGGTAAGTCATCCACCCATGAGAAATATAGCAGTGTCTGCACACCACACACAGTTGAGCCATTAATCTTGGATATATGAACACAGGGAGAAATGTAGCCTTTGACTTTCAGTGGTCGGTGAGATGTGGGGATGCATTCAATGTTGCACATCATAAACAGGCAGGTCTGTGATGTAACTCCCAGACTGTTATTGCCATACTGAAGATGGCACTCATCACACCTATCATTTGCATACAATGGCACCCTTACTATGTCACTACACAGGCATATCCTACAACTGTAGCAGCCACACAGGTTCCATGTTACCACAATACACATTGTAGATAACATGTTCTATGGAGTCCATGTCATGACTGTACATATGTAGTCTGTCTCATAAATGCTTAGTAGGAAATGTGCATGGCTGCCATATAGGCAGGTGTCAGATCCCACTGTGTACCTCCCATGCATCCATGACAGGACTAACATGTCTTACCTGACCTACACGCCTACAGTGTCACTGTGGTATAACTACTGCATGTCGGAGAGACAGGTACATCACACACACAGTACACCCTATATATAACAGGACCCCATGCATGTGAAGCACACATCTGCTGTGACACACATCATGTTTAGGTTACACCATGGGATACAGAACATGACACTCATAGCTGTTGTCAGACAAATGTCTGTACTGGACACAGGAAATGTGAAGATGGGTCATCCACAGCACCACAACTTGTAGATGTGATAGCTTTCAACATCCTGGTTAAACATATCAAGGGTATCATACCTTTTCACAAATTAGGGATGCATGAGTATGCTGCATGAGGCCATTGCCCTTGTTAGCTTACTACACACATATGGACTAATGGAGCCATGCACCTATAGTGCTGTACCTTGCTGAGGACATATTTCTGCTGTGCAAACAGTCCATCCTGTCTTGTGACATCTATGGTTAACTTGCTGCTGTGTATTCACAGGTGTGCCCAACAGATTCCTGAAACAGAAACATAAAAAGCTCTGTGACACACCTTTCATTGTGTAAGTACACAGCCATTACAACATCATACAACATAAGATAAATGAAATTATGCAGCTTACTCATTAGATATGCCAGCTTACAGTATCTTTCAGTAACCACTACAAGTGGCATGGTTAAACAATATATTACAAAAGTACATGTTAATTTATATAGTCACCATGTGCATCAGTCACATACCTTCATTTCCCTGCATTGATGATGACAATGACAGAGCTGTGGCACAGGTATCATCACTTGGACAGGGTGTTGTGTGGGGGTGCAGGAGGCTTAGACTGACACAAAAGTTTGGGAGCATGTGTGTGAGTCAGGAAGGGAGGCAGGCAAGGCAGACCATGGAATTGTGCTGTGTCTGTCTGTAGGTGACCTGCATTTGACAGTTGTATGTGAGTGTGTGCACAGTCAAGCTCAGTGCTAGCCCTATGTGTATGTTGAAGAGCTATGAACCATGCATGGTAGAGTTGACAGTTTACCATCTCTGGACCTTAACATGAGAACTGTCTCTTCCAGGAGTTGAACTGGTACCTCCATGCCCAAGTCAGAAGCAGCGCTAGTAGCTGACTGTGACTGCTGTCTGCTGGGATTGTGTCTTCCACAGGAATACCCAGGACCACGATCCCATGGCCTGACACATCTTGGTGTGGACAACACACACCCCTTTATAGTGCTGGATGTACTGCCACTATGGACAGTGATTGTGCATGGCCATGTTCATTCTCAGCAGATGAGGTTGCTGGCCTATGCCCATGAGGCCAACACTCAACTCCAACCACACGTTCCAGCACAGACATTGTATGTTCCAAGATAGACACTGTCTCGGCCCACCTTCAGTTCACTGCATTTGTGAACCAATCTATGGTGGCACCAATGTGCTGGAGACAGTCAAGTATGTCAGTCTGTGCTGCATGCATTACCCTGAGCATATGTCTTCCTTTCAGAATGTGTCGTGTCTCCACGATGGTCCTAAACATATGTGGATTGAACCATGATGTGACACCTGCAACAGGTGGTGGAAGAACAGCAGACCTCCTATGAGCACCCCTAATAATCCACCTATGTGGATCCTCACCAGCCATCTGGCTATGCTCAGTGTCTACACTCACTCTGGAGCTGTAGTTGTCACACTTTCCTGTTTAATGTCCCCACCCTCTGACTGTCCAATATCTGTGGTGTCTGGGGACAGGATATGTGTGGGCATAGTGACTATGTGTGGTGACAATAAGGGCAGAAGAGTGATGTCAACCACTGGGACATATTCATCCCTGATACCATTACCTGTGCCTCATTGTGGCCACCATCAGAGTCTGAAGAGACACTGACATAAGGTCGTGTAGGGGACAGAGACTGACCCCCCCCCCAGTCACCTGTGATAAGAGAAGAGAAGGTAGTACATTAATACCTACACTATTATATTCTGCAGTACTATGTTGCATTAAATGTACAACTCTATACACTGTTGGCACTTTTACAGACCTGATGAAACTCCAACCTCATATAGTAGGACAAGAGTACATTACCTTCCCTACAAACAGCTGTAGTTACTTGTAAATAAAATCTATGTACACAGCAATCTCCTCAGCCAAAATGGGGTACACTTTTGACATTTGTGAAGACTCTACACAGTTTACACATATGGCAATCTGCTATGTCCTGACAATACTGTCACATCTATCAGTGTGGTGTCACCTACAAGGCATACATATGACTGTAACATGTGAACAGTCATAAAAGATCTATGCATTTGGCAATCGTGCCAACAGTATGGCACTGCAGGCAGCAGCACTGGGATGACACTTTAGGGATTGCATTGCTGTAAACCTGCATCTATAACAAAACAGTGTTGCGCTTACCAGGAGGAGGACCACAGCACTGTCCGATACCCAATGGACTTGTGTAAAGTAGAGAGAGAAGTAATGTCAGTACCACTGCATGATGCACCACAACAAGGTAATACATCCATATATTTCACATTTACAGTAGCTACTATGCTAGTTATTATATCGGTCAACATCTGAGCAGGAAAGGCAAACTGCAGTTACACCCTTCCCCCCACAAAGAACACAGACCTGATACTCACGTAAGAGAATATACATCTTGACACACTGAATGCTACAGTATTGCAGTGGTGATCAAACTAAGATTACCTCCATGCTCAACTGGCATGGAAACTCTGACACCCGCATCCATGATGTATGATGTGATGGATGCCAGGGAGCTATCATGTGTGCCTAGCTTCACCAGGAATTCCTCAGTGGCTGAAAGTGGTTGTTTCACTGCAGGCCCTCCACTGCTGATGCCATAATCCCTGGCTATATTTGCTGCTCTTCTGTCCATTGTGCAGTGTCAAACCTGCTTATGTGTCCTGCTCTGATTATCTGTAGCATTCATGTCATGGAAAAAGTCAGCCCACAATGGTGCCCACTGTTCCCTGTTTTGCCTTCCCTTGGACAGGACAAGTTCATGCTGCTGCCGGAGGCTGTCAAGTATAATCTCATTCTCTGCATCCGTGAAAGGTGCACGGTGTTGTGGATACATGTGTCCTGCAAGGCAACAGAATGAGAACACATTTCAGGATCACATACATGGAAATGCACTCTGTAGAGATATGGCAATAATATAATGGCTGCCAGTATCTACTGCTTGCTCATACAGGCCATAATCCACAGTGTGCAAACATTTATAATTGTGAGCATACAACTAAGCTACTAGTGGTAGTCACATTCCCATGTGTGCCATGAAAGATACTGCTGTATGATCATACACCCGATACTGGAGTCTATTGTAGTGTGTTCTCTAGGGGAATCCCCCTGATAATATTTCAAAATAATAGTGCCAAAAAAATTGCAGTTTGCTATTACAACCAGTATACAGGGACAGTCCCAAAAGACCAGTGCACCACATTGACACAAAGCAGGGTCTATATCAAAACATCGAATGATTAAAATTGCGAACACTCTAAAGAGCAAAAATGTCAGACCTCAAACTCATTATTGTGGGGGGGGGGCTGCACCCCCACAACCCGCACTAAATATATATTCCAACTTCAAGTTTACACTACAGTGAAGACAGGGCAAATATTCCGATCTTCACTGTTCTGCAATCTCAAAAAATAGCACTTTAAGGTCCGGCATTTTTGCTCTTTAGAGCGTTCGCAATTTTAATCATTCAATGTTCTGATATAGACCTCACAAAGCATTCCACTCCACCCTTGATGTATTGTACGGTCTCTGTAGGTGTAACAAATCTGGATATCAGTGACATGTCATTACTATGGTTCTAAGACAAGCTTAATGTTGTAACCCCTATTCCATGTAAGTATATTCACACATCTGAATCCTGGCATAAACAAAAAGGTTGCATACCTGCTGGAGTGCAAAATCCCTCTATTGATATGTGGTGATATTTAGGTTTTTGCAAAAGCATGCCCTGTGTGCAGAAAGTCTCATACAGAATGGTTCCCCATAGCCAGTGTGTTTGCCTTTTAACATGCTTCTGATTAAGAGGTTCATTGGTTCATTGGTGTTCACTAGGCTAATGACCAAAAGGGCCTTTTTAAACCTAGTGATGCATCCCAAATCTCTAAAAAGTTCTGACACCCTTGATATGTCTAAGCAGGGATTTGGAAGATGAGTTATTTACTGGTTACCTGTGTCCATTAGAGACATAGGTGCCAAACCAGGGATGAATTTCTGGTTTCCCATCCAATTGTCCAACTCTGCTTTACATGGATGGGGAGCCTGATCTATAGACATGGTAATCTCTGGGATACATACATATCTCTCCAGCAGGACCTATTTATATTACAAACAAGGTTTAAGTCTTTAGAATGGGTAATTCTGTTGCTGTTTGTTTTGTGGATATGCAGGAGGGTCCATCAGAGTGGGGTCTGATAAAGCCCTGTATGCCAAGCATAGATCTCCCCTCGAAAGCCTGTAGGAGACAGAATACAGGGCTAGGGCCTTGAAGCAGTCTGTAAAAGACATTTTACTTATGCCCTGTATTCTTTTAGTGATGAAGCTCTGTGGAAACTCCAATTGTTGGATATGCCTGTTTAGGTACATACCAAAGGGGGCATTGTACTCAATGATAGGTCTGATGAATGCTGAATACAGTGGAATAATGACTTCCTTGGGGTTATATGCCATACCTTTGTTTATAGGTTGTGCAATATAGAATGATTTCCTCACCACTGTAGACACATGATGGTCAAAGGCTAAATTACTATGTATGGCCCTATGTCCCTGACTACTGGGTCAACTCTAAGGGATGTGTTGTCAGTTTGATAGTTACTGGGGTTGAATGCCTTCCCAAATGATACTTTGCATTTCTTGGCATTTAGTTTTAATCTGTGGCTCGGACACCAGTTGCTTGTCTGTGTCAGCCCCTCATGGGAACATTTGTATTACTGTGAGATTCAATAACAGCTCCTAATTTGCAATCATCTGCAAATCTAGTCAGACAGAGGCCACTGACATTGTCCTTGACATCTAAGAAGTAAATGACAAAAAAAGAGCAGTCCATCTTCTGATCCCTGAGGGACTCCACTTATGACTGATCTCTTTGTAGAAGTGGACTCCCCAATTCTAAGTTTCTGGCTCCTGCCTGTGAGCCAGTTGGCTATCCACCAGGTGACATACAGGTTTGCACCTAACCTCTTGGGTTTGTCAACAATTCCCGAGTGGGGTATTATGTCAAATGCATTGGCCATGTCATGGTAGGCAGTGTGAACTATTTTGCCCTCATACATTGCTTTGTTGACCTTCTCAAAAAAGTCCAAAAGGTGGAGTAGGCATGATCTGCCCATGACGAAACCAAACTGGGTTGAGTCCAGTGTCTGGAGGTCTATTATATCTGTATTGATCATCTCCATGATAATTCTTTCTATGGCTTTACATATAAGACTTGTGAGACTAATGGAGCTGTAGTTTCCAGGTTCTGTAAATGGCCCACCTTTGTGCAGAGGGATGGCTGTTGCCATTCTCCTTTCATGAGACACAAAACCTGTTTGGAGGCTACAGTTAAATAATAATTCCAGAGGCCCTGATAGGTCATGTTTCATGCTATTTAGAAGGCATCCTGGGGTATTGTCTGGGCTTATTGATGCAGTGCTCTTGGTCTTAGAGAGAGCATTAAGGACCTATTTCCTAGTGATAGGAGGGGGAGTTATATTTAATGATATTTCCTGAGGGAATGTTGAGGGGGAGAGAGAGGTAAGGCTGGAGCTGAATTTAACTGTCAGGAGGCTTGCTATGTCTTCTGGCTCAGTATAGGTGGCTTCATTTACAATGAATTCTGCACACAACTGTGTATTGCTTTTGAGTTTGCGGACATAGCTAAAGAATGCTTTGTGGTTGTCTTTGACCTGGGAGGCCAAACATACCTCAAATTAGGCTGTGGTAGACTTTATTTGTCCTCGGAGTTGTTTAGTTTGATGAAAGTGCTTTAATCCTGCTGGGTGCTGCACCTCCTAATTCTTGCCATGATTATCTTCTCCGGTTATACAGCCTATTGAATTTGTGATTCCATCAGAGAGTGGCTCATTTTTTGAGTTAGTTCTGTACTTCTTCCTGATGGGTACATCTGCCTCTATGCAACTGTTAACATGCTTGTACAGGGTACTGTGAACAGTTCTGCATAAGAAGCAGTATTCTCAGGGTTTATGGGGGCTTGAAATTTTGCCAGGTTCTCACTTAATAGCAGGAGGTTAGCCTTAGATTAGTTCCTGAATAATCCAGGTTTAGCTAGGGGTCTAGGTTTTATTTTTACTTCTAAGGAGACCATTTTGTGGTCTAACCTTACAAGGGAAGGCATTAATGGAGGGGGTGCGCAGCATTCTCCCATATTACTGAGGACCAGATCCAGTATGGTTGCACACCGGTTGGTGTATTGACTATCTGGTCCAGGGAATTTGTGTTTTCAAAATCCAGGAATCTCTGTGCATGTACATTTGGTGTCATATAGAATTCCCAGTTAATAGTGGAGTAATTAAAGTCACTCATGAATGTGGTATTGGGTTGGATGGTTAGTGTTTCTAATAAGTTTAAATACATAGTGTGGGGTTCCTGGGTCATAGAGCGGGGCCTATAGCTTGCAAGGAAGTGGTATTGGATTTTGCCTATGGTGATTTGAACATGGAGCAGCTCAAGTGCATTGTCCTGTTTGACCAGCCTTGAAGTAAATATATTTATATTTGATGTAAATAGAGACACCACCACCTTTAGTCCCTACCTGTGATGTAGCTGGCCTAAATGTGTGGAAGGCATTATAACCTAGTATTATTGGTGTGCTGTCCATGGCTTTAAACCATGTCTCAGTGACCACACAGGTGTCAGCATTCTCTAGGGCTAAAAGGGCTTCTAGGGATTGGAGTTTTTGTTTAGACTCCTTGCAGTAATACCTTTAAATTCCTTGGTTTTGATTTGCTATGTTGAAAGTGCTTTCAGTTTGGCATTGCCTAAAAAAGGCACTATGAGGTAGGACAATATTTTAGCTAATATTCAAAAGCCTAGAGGGAAGAGGTGTAGACAATCCCTGGCAAAGCAACATGGACTGTTGACCATCTCCTTCCATGCTGACAAATATTGCATCCCATAAGAATGACACCAGAAACTAAGCCAATTATTAAAGTCAATCATCTTTTGTTCATATTGTGGCATCATCCTTGGAGAAGGTAAAATGCTGCTCAATGCTAGGATCATACCATCCTGAGACACATATTCCAAGAACTCCATGATGTCTCTCTTCATATAGTCTAGGGAGGTACATCTCAGGTCATTTACTTCCACGTGGACTATGACGGAGCCATATTGGTAACTGTGGTCTAATGCCCTGAGTGCCTGCATAATGTGGTGGATCCTAGCCCCTGATAATCAACTGACTGTGACTTTCTTATTACTCAGCATAGTGAGAGGGACATCGGTGTGGCTCATGATGGAGTCTCCAATGACTAGAATGTTGGATTGTGTGGTGTCTTGCCTTATGGTCTTAGAAGTAGAGACTCCATGAGACGTAGCTCTCTGTGTTGATGTGAGTGTTTTTTTAAAAGAGTGCATTTGCGGCTGCTGAGAGTATTTATGTGTACTTCATTTATTAGGTCTTTGTGGTTTAGGAAGGTTACAATTGAGTGCCTCAGCATATGTGGGTCAATATTTCTGCTTTGAATTGTGCATGATGGATGCAGTGTGTGTACTACTAGCAATCTTATTGACATTAGGAGCACTTTTATGTGAGAGCTTTGCCTCCAGTGACATTGTGTAAGTACATCTCTCACATACCATATAATTTTGTTTGAGAATATCTGGTTGTCAGTAAACATGAGTCAATTTCTACATTGCCTCAGAAAGCCCATATCCACCAAGCCAGTAACAGAAGCAATATAAATGTTCATATCCATGGCAACAGACCCTTTATATTGATTAGACAGTTGGAGTGAGAATATCAATCACTGTCAGGAGTATCCGGTTTCCAACTATGGGGGCAGTGCTTGTCACTGCAAACTAGTTGTCCTATGTGTAACTAGTTATTGGAGAAATTTCAGTTGTGCTTTTATAGGGAAAATGTCACTCAGGATGTCTGAGTATATACAGAGCACTGCCAAACGCTTGAGGGGAAACTACTATGTAGACCCTGAAAATTTAAGGATGAAGTATTTATGTGGATATTCTGAAGTTAGAAACAAATGAAGCAGTACTTACTGAAAACAAAGAATTAGCTTGTCAAGAATGATGAAAAAGGGGAGTCACATGAATGGCTACTGCCTGGCTACTACTAATGCTGGTCTCATCACAGCTTCACTCTGTGGGATTCAATAATCCTTTGCTTTTTCTTCTTTTACCATAAGCAAAATGTTAGTACCAATCCCAATATGAGAAGCAGGCCACAGCCTGTTTAGTGATCCACAGTCATGTTCCAGATGATGCTAGGATCTGTAGGCTTGTAGCCATTTCCTGGTAGGTGTCTTGAATAATAACCAGACCAACCAGGAATGCTAAGCACAGACATTCACTCTCCAACCAGAGACAGTCAGGAGTCAATCCTCTCTGCTCCTTCTCTCACCAGGAACAGAATGTAAGCACAGATTCCAAGCTGTCACATAGAAAGCAGTTGTTAGGCTTTCTGGTTATCACCAGTCTCTAGGAAATAATGTCTCTGTACTCCTCTCACCAGGAGAAAACAAAAGCACTAATTTCAAGATGACTACTGAAAGGCAGAATGTGGAATCTACAATAACTGGTGGTCTTGCAGTAGATGTTTAAAGTTAAGATGAAAAAAATGGTTTATCCTATACACTGCAGTGTACACTAAGCAGTTTGATATGAAAGTCGATAACTTAAGTTTTAGCTGTTCAAGTGGAGAGCCACTATTTTTAAAAGAACAAGACTGATTGAAAGGGGGTGAGCACTTTTGAATTCTGGTACTATGAAATACAGTGGGATTGCCAATAAATTTAAATAGTTGAAGGGGAGTAATTTCACAAAATGATAATTTTGTGCGTACCCACACCAGCCAGTGAAGAAAAGAAGGAAGGATATTTATCCTCAATTTAACATAAGGGGCAGGCAGATAGAAAGACAGCGGTGTTTAGGAACACAACAGTAACAGGGTGGGATGGTGGGAATAAATTCTATCTTGACTCACAAAAGACACATCTGTGGTCTCTTTTCAAGTTTTAATATGTAATTAAAAGCCGAATACAAGAACAACACAGTGTAAAGATAAAAATCACAGTATACATTATAGAAAAATGCAATTAAGTAATACAAAGTGCAAGAAATCATAAGCAAACTGACCTTTCCCTCACATCAAGTTGTGGCAGAGTCTGGGTGAGCTTCTCCAGTCTCTTATCCAATATGTGGTTCTGAAATGTTAATTGCAGGCAACATAGCTAATTTGTAGTATCTTCAGCCAATAACGTGCAACCACTGACATGTAGATTACAACCCTTTCTGATGTGTTGTGCTGGACATTACTGGGGTGAGAAGACTACATCATCACAGATGATAGGTCTGTAGAAGCTACTGTTACATGTAGATGTATGTGGTACAGGCTGCAGCTGCTGCTGCAGGTAATAGACCTAGGCAGAGAGTGTGAACACTTTGGAGGACAACATGCTGTAGGAGTAACTGCGGCAGCTGTAGCAGCCTTGTAGTGGAGGCAGAGCCAGAGTGAGGGTAGCCATTCTACTCCAGTTAAGGTATGTTTTTAAGGTAAGTATGTTAGACAACAGTATCATTAATAGAGTGCTAGGCTATATGTTCCTTGTTCCCTTGAGAAACCTAGTGGATAAATATAATAGTATGTTCACAATTTGGACAACTGTCAGGCCACATGTTACAGTCTGTTACTCATTTGGAATGTGTATTCTGGCAGTCCTTGTTACAAGCAGTGGCTTCATATGTGTATGCTAGTTGCACAGCTGTGCTAATCTGCATTGTGAGTTTGAAAGGATTGTGTACTGCACTATGATAGTAGTGGGCATCATTTGCATTACCTGAGTTAAAATCCTCTGTGAATGCATATTACTGTATGACGTAGCACTTTATGCACTTGCAGTTTTGCTATAGGGATATGCGAAGTGTGTTCCCATCTGCAGGCCTGTGACTTCCATCAGTGACAAGCAGACATTTCATTTGTAATGCATTGTGCGGATACAGCGTGCATAACTCAGTGATTAATTGGTGGCTTTACAAAAATGTTATTTAAATGCTACACACCACTGGATTTGAGCTCATGTCTGTGTTTGGCAAAATGTACTGCTTGCAAGGCATTTATCAGGCTGAGCTACTGTGTCACTATTAAAACAGGTGTATTTGCAAGATATAAGTACACACATACAGGCTGTGACATACTTGTTTTGCAGCTATCATTATGTGCATGGCTTTATATGAATGTATTTCTACACCAATGTTCCTGTTGTACATGCATTTTTGCTAGTTATTCCTTAGCAGGTGTACCTGTCAGTGTTGCTGATAAAATGGCACTTTTACCTGCTATTACAGACCTCACTTACATCCATTCTTGTGTGTTTGGCATTCTAGTAGTGTAATCTTGCACCAGACTGCAAGGTGCAATCCCAATTTTTGCATTACTGTTTAAGCAAGTTTACACAATGTGGTATGATGCTCAGCTTTGCTGAGACATGCTTAATGACTGTAACCTGCAATTACTATCTTTTGTTTAAACCACCTGCTTGAATTAAAAGCTCTGTGGCATGGCAAGTTAATGCAGCACCTTACACATGCCATGGTCATGGATTCACAGTAGAGGACAGGTGTTTATTGTGTACATGATTATTATTTAAAGCACATATATCAATATAGCTCAATTTAGCTGAGTTTAGTAAAGCTGCACAACCCGGCACATCAAGCAACATTGCGCTACAAAAATATAAAGAAATGAAAAATTGGGAAAATAGGAAGGTGTTGAAATGGGGTGGAAGCAGTGGTAAAACATAGTTAAAGGCAGGTAGGTATGTGCAGGAAGGGTTTAGGAAAGAAGCATAGCTATCCATTTCTTGTACAGCAACAACCGTGCACTTTGACAGAATTTGTAGGTGAGTTTGGACTCTAACCTCCAGAGCCAGAGAGAAGGGTGAGGACAACATAACTGCATTGCTAAGCCAATTGGAATAAATTATGTGTGTCCAGTGGAAATGTGTGCAAAATGGAGAGGCATGTATGGGCCAATTTTTTTTTTTTTTGGGACAGGTGCCCATTATTTTTTTGTTTAAGGTGAGAGTGGAATGTTGGGGGAGGGGCATAGATACATGTGAGGGAGGTAAGTTGGGTCGGTGAGGAAGCTTTTGCCGACAGACAAGACAGACAAGACAGCAGACAAGGGTAGTGTGTGACACAAGAGGGGGTAATCTCCTTGGATGGGAAGGGTGTTGTGGAATCTCAGCCCCATGTGACTCCACAAGGTAGCAGCGTGACTCATATCCCCACCTTTGGGACTGTTGACACTGCTCTGTCATTACCCTGAGTGTGGCAGTGGTGGAGGTTGGGCTCCAGTGTGAGGCTACCACACCAGAGTGGCCAGCATACTCTCCATCCAGCACAGGAGTTCTCCAAACACATTGAAGACAATCCTATGCACCAAAGCCGATAGTTCGTAAGGGCTGAAGATTCCCCTTCCACCACCACTCCTAGAGGGGGGCCCTGCCTCACCCAGTGGGGTGGTACTACTCAATGCCACAGGTAGTGCAGGGGCAGCAGAAAGGGCATTGCCAGGCTGGATTACAGATGTGCTGGGACCTGGTGCCCCACCTGGAAGATGCAAGGCAGGTGGATCACGAGGAACCTGCCGATCTTGATGTGCTGTAGTAAAGTAGTTATAACAATAAGTTAAAGTTAGTATTAACCAAAGCAATGTTAGTATTAACAGAATGGAACATAATATTTATTAATCCAAATACATATTAAGGTATATTAGGTGTAACAGAACATTAAGTAACATAACAGTAAGTATGTTAACAGCAAACCAGTATGAATTAAACTATATGGACAGTAAAACAGTTAGTGTAACAAAATATGTTAATATTAAATCATAATAATAAATAACAATAATAAATTAAAGAAATAAAGTGTGCAGAAAGAGAGAAGAACATACTATTAGTTACCTCACAGGTAATATTACTACACAGAGTACAACTGCAAAATTCTACAAGTATGCCGTGTCAGTTGTGAGTACAGTGACTACAATGTTTCTATAGCTGATGTACACATACACATCTCTCAAGCTTTTAGCATGGGACAGTATGGGCAAAGCAGTAACAAATTCAGGTACAGAACTACACAGGACAGTTTCACATAATGTGGACTTACATAACTACCAAGGTGTTACGTAAATGGATTTGAAAATATATAGCATTCCAGGTAATTATTTATGTGGTAATCATGGAACAGACAGATTAGGCAGTTGTAATTACATTACAAAAAATCGTGACAGTTGAGAGGCATGTTTGTGTACATTAAGTAAACTAGACAGGCATCATACCTTAGTTGGCAAGCATGGGTGTAGAACCCACTAGCTATAACTACAGGGAACATCTGCACATAATGTTACAATTGATTGCAGCAACTTAGAATAGACATGCAATGACAGCCCTATTGCAAATAGTATGACAGATTTATATAGAAAACCACAATGCTGCTTAACACCTTATTGGTATTGCTGATAATTTTCTGTGAAATTTACAAACACTATCTGCTCATAAATTGGCCTACCTCAGCCATATACCTTTTGTTCCTGGAGTGGAAGAACATGTCAGCATTATTTGACTTAGATTGTCCTAGAGACAACCTTGAAACATACTGTTGGTTGAGAAAAACATTTTACAGGAGATTCCTTTTGCATTGTACAGCTACTAAAGTTTTAGTTTTACACTGACTGCAGTGACAGTAGAACACACATGCAATGAATACAACTCTGCTGCAAATATTAAGACAGGTTTACTTAGGAAACCATAATGCTGCTTAACACTTCATTAGTATTGCTGATAATTCCCTTGTTTATTGCAATGCAGTTGTCATTGTTCATTTATGGCACTACAGTTCTATGTGGCCATTTATTGCACTACATTTCTAATTGCCCAGTTATTGCACAGTTTTTATTATTAATTCTGTATCACAGTACAATATTTTATTATTTTTTGCTTATTGCAGTACAGGTAGCATAATATATCTGTACATACCACACTCACTGTGCAACCTAGCCAGGCACCTGGCATAGGACTGTATATTGCAAGTCCTCTCAGCTGTAGCTGTTGGGAGAGAAGCACACCATTATACATACCAATTTTGTGCTCATTCAGCTTGCATGTTGGTAAAACAGTGGAAAAAATACTTACATATCCGTGGGGCTTGCCCAGCCTTAGCCTATTGGACCCACATGTCCAACAACCGCCTCCTTTTCTGCTTCAGGTCATCATAGTGGTAACAACACTACTCAGTAGTGCAGGGGATACCAGTAGCACTGGTAAGATCCCTGGCCAACTGATCCCAGGCCTCAGCCTTACACTCTGAGCCCTGGTAACTACCCAGCAGCAGCCTAGGTTCATAATTCTGTATGAGGAGCCGAACAAAAACCCTGGACTCCTCCACACCCCATCTCTGCATCCGAAAGCGTGCATTCTTTCTAACACCACTTGGCATATCAGCAGATAAGCAGACTCTAACAAATGATGCAGAATTCCTGCTTATTGACCGCAATATAGGCTGTTTTCCTACCCTTACATGTCATTCAGCAACATTCAAAAAAAAGTGTTGTATCGCTTAGCATCACACAAAGCAGCTAAGTGAAGCTGAGCAGCACAACAACTCACAGAACCGTGGTTTAAGCCAAGCTTATCAACGTGCAAACAATATTTCCCATTGACCACGTTTAAGCACCGCACAGCTGTCCCAAATTTTAAATCAAAAGATATTTGACATTGCATTCACCAAATGATATGTGTGTTATGGACTCTAACCTGGGACCTACGGAACTGTAGACCATTACTCTAGCCATTTAGCTATTTGGATAGTATATGCAGTACCATACCTTCACATAAACTACTAATCAATCATGGAGTGCAACGCAAATGGGCTTAAACAGGGATACACATATGCAGAAATAAATAATTACATCTGTTTTCTATTTTTTGATGTCTGGCACAAGTCTACTGTGTATATGTAAGTGCAACTTTGCATTGCTGCGGTATGTGCCATGGCATGCATACAGAAATTAAAGAAAAAAATAAATAAAAAAAAAGTTATTATTAATTACATCTGCTTTCTGTTTGTAGATATTTGGCAGGTGTCAGCTGTCTATGTATAAGCACAGCTTGGCATTGCTGCACTCCTTGCTGTGGAAACAGACATTAAAAAAATTAAAAAATAAAATATAGCAAAAAAATTATAAATTTAATAGACAACCTATTAATATACAGCATATTTCAACAGTAGCACAGAACATTGCAGGGGGCCTCCCATGTACAAAACATCTGACCAGCCACTACTCTTCTGCCTACATAGATTTAATATCCCTGTTACTATGCTCTCCCATGGCAGCATGCCATTATTAATATGCATGGCGCACTGCCAAGGGGGAACTGTGGCCATGTACACAGGTACATTCCATGTAGGCTCTACATGGAACATACACAGATTTTATTAAATCCTGGAGAGTAACTATTGCATTTGTAATATTTTGTAAACAACTTGCAATATCTCAGCACCCACACAAGTTACACACATACTGGCAGTAGCATTTTATTCATCTAGCTGAGAGCATTCATATGAGGCCAAAGAGTTCTGTCTGTGTTACCTGGTTGTTGAGATATTTAAAAAATGTCAAAAGTATATTTATATAAATGAATATCATAAAAACAAATGTTAATATATATTTACGTGCAGTAGACAGAGGTCAAATATTAATGCAGTTGAGTTTGCCATTGTGGATGCTTTAAGATGAAATCTAAGATGAAATCCTTTAGAACTTTGTACATAGCATGTTTTTGGAATTATTGATGCAAATATGAATAAGCAATATTTAATGCCTGGAGGCATCAATAGGAGTTAAGTGCAGATGCACCTTGAAGCGTCACTCAAATGGAATGAGTTAAAAGTAAACAAATGTGGTCTCATTGCTAGCAGCAGTGTTGCCAGCCAGGAAACCATGTAAAGCAACACAGACAGTAGCAGGTATGTAAACCTGTTTACCTATTGGCAAACCAGCTTAGCATGTTTGCACAAAATGCCACAATGATTACCAGTGCTATTAATACAACCATGCATATATTTCCAACACATTACATGACAGTGTATGCAGTACTGTGGAAACCTGTTTAAGGCATATGAACAAAACATTGTGGAAGTAATCAGTAAGGGTACATAGACTGCATTATAAATTAACAGTCATGGGAAGTGTGTGTATTAAATAGGGGCACACAGATGACTTCTATGAATAAACACAGGGAAGGAGGACAAGTGAAAGATGGTAATGTACAGCAGATGAGGGCATGTCAGTGAAGACAGCTGTAGTATGAACACTGATCACATATCGCATGATACAGTACAGACTGTACACTGAATGTATATGTAGAATGTGCTGTCACCCAGGAAGACACCACAATATAAACAAGAAATGATAAACATTAACAACTGACTAGGTGTCAATCCAAGGGGATCCAGTATCTCTCAGGCTGGAAGGAAATGGTTGACAGGCCATGCTACTGTGCCAGAGATGGTCTGCAGTTGTGTCCCCTAGGCTGTCGGATACTGACAAAGGAGCTTACCTCCCCATAGTGCCTTTTTAGGCAATGTCAAAGTAACAAAAATTCTGACATAAAAAAAATCCAGTGGTGGCAAACTCAAGGTTCCGCTGCTTAATGCTAGAAGTCTAAACATAAAGCTGCACTGGAAGAAATTGCCAACTTGGTAGCTGACAGATTTGGTGAAACTTTCACTCCCCTGGACCCACAGGCCATACACCAAAGCATACCTGACAGCAGTCCTCTGCCAAGTATCTATAGAGATACAGTTATATCTGTGCTCTCCAAGGCTAAAACCATGGTCTCAAGGGTACTTGATAACATCCCAGGTTGCTTAGTAAGCAATCTAAAATAGGACCTAGTGGACCAACTTAGTTTCCTGTTTAACAATATCCTGAGAACTGCCTTTGTTCCAGAAGAGAGGAATACAACAACAGTAATCCCCTTGCACAAAGGGGGGGGGGGTCGTCATCAACTGAACCTGGAAACTATACACTGATAAGTCTAACCAGTCTCAACTGTAAGGCCATGAAATGAATCATCATCAATTATCAACAAGGTATAAGTGAGCTTCATACTCTAGATCCAAATCAATTTGGCTTTGATAAGGATAGATAATGCCTATTAAACCTAGTAGACTTTTTTGAGAATGTCACCAAAGACTTGGATGAGGGTAAGACAGTGCGTACTGTGTATCTTGACTTGGCAAAGGCTTTTGACACAATCCCCCACTCAGGTATCACTGAGAATCTCTAACAGCTGGGGATTAATCCTTACATAACTAGATGGATAGCCAATTGGCTCACCGACAGAACACTTATTGCCATAGTATTGCCATAGTTGGTGACTCAGCCTCTGCCAGTAGAGCTGTCACCAGTGACATACCACAAGGATCTGTGCTGGAACCTTTACTACTCAGACTGTATTTTTTGGAAGTAAATGGCCTTTGGCTTACCAAGTTTGCTGATGCTTTCAGATTGGGTGCAATCAAGGAGTCCACCAACGATGTTAACATATTACAGGAGGGGCTAACATAGACAAATGATTGGTGCCAAAACCACGGTCTACAACTATATGCAAAAAATTACCATTATTATTGCCTTTGGCAAAGTGGAATTCCCTGATGATTACAGTGTTGACAACACTCCCCTCCACCCCCAAATCTCCAATCCAGTGTTGCAAGACCTGAGAACACAGGTGGATAGCAATTAACAAGTTTCCAGAGTGGTAAGGAAAGCCTTCTAAATTTTGCATCTTATAATTAAAGTCATTGCATCCAGGTCTCAGGATGTCATAGCACCACTGTACTTGACCCTTAATAGAGTATACTGATCCCTTTAGCATGCACCTCAACAGACATCTACAGCAGCTGGAGAGACCACAGAGTTTTCTCAAAGAAAACACAGGTCTTCTAAAACATGACATGATGTATATGGATAGACTGAAAGCCCTGTCAGTGTATTCTTTCTCTTATTAACTTGTGGCAGGTGACTGGTGCATGGCATGCAGGGCAGGCTCTGCCATGCACTAATTGAAATGCTACACATATGCAAATCTAATGGCACAGGAATCACTCTCTAGGGATCTTAACTTAGCCTGTGAGATTAGCAGAACATGCTTGAGAGACAGATATATCTCCCAGAGACTGCCACTCCTTTGAAATAAACTTCCATATCACATAAAACAGAGATCCTTACTGACTCTATTCAAACACAACCTAGATAAATGGATGGGAGACTGCAAAGTCACGCCAGGGGTGGTATGCATGTCCCTCATGGACATGGGTAGACAGTGTTGACCATAGACATGCTCTGTGAATTACTTCCACCTAATAAGGACAATTTGGGCTACTTGTGTTGAACATGGATAGACTTGCTGTACGACCACTAGCCTAGTAACCTCCTATGAAACTATGAGCCTATATCAACATATTACTAAGCTGTTATAGAAGGAGCGTGTAATGTAATGGCAGAAATGGCCATTGATACATTAGCTCACATCACAAACTGTAATGCTATCTTGTAGCCATACGGTACATTTGCACATCAATATGGCATATGTCAATGACAGCAACATTCACATGTCAACTGATCATAAGATCATAGGATATTATTAGGCTGGTGGCCAACATCACATGAAATCCTAGCCATTATTATAAAATGAAAGTAAAAATGCCTATATGTATATTATGGAAGATAGCAAGACTATTGTGCCTATGTGTATATTTGTTAGATTGCATTACATTCTGCTACTGTCCATATGGGACATATGCACCATACCATGACATAATTAGCAATCAACATGCAGTGGTCTAGAGATGTCTTGCATAGGATCATGGAAGGACTCCACTTCATGATGTGTTTATACATATTTAACATGAGGACATGCTTCACTTCTCCACAAGAAGGAGGACATAGGGGGTTGTGGGGCTAGATAAATGGCACCCCAAGTACTAGTGAAATGAAAAATTATTCCAAATATCACACAATCACCATAATGTACCAGCAACCAAACATACAGCAGTACACTGGGCCTCAAATCAACATTACACCTATGTAGGCATAGGATATGAATGCCATGCAATGTCACAGGAGCAGCACCACATATGTCTAACTGTAATACTGTCACATTGCAGTACATGGAGTATGATATCACCATTGTATGCTGAGGAGAAGTTTTTGCAAATACAGTAAGGCATGGATGTGGAGTCACTTCTCTGTGTAAAATTGTCTCATAAGTGATGGTTGTATTTATAGTCACACCAGTAGCTTGCTGTTAGATTAGAACACCTATAAGTGTAGTTAAAGTACATTGCAAATGCAGTAGTTAATGTTATTGTCACAGCACAGGTTTGTCATGAATAGTGTTTGTGTGTTACACACCATAACATAATTATTCTATGCTACAACAAGATGTTTCTAGGAGTGCTATAAATACTTGTGGACTTGCATATCATTCTAAAACTACATGTTTACAGAGCACAGTACATAACACAAGCAACAGAGCACAATTCTAGCTTTTACGGTGTCAGACAATGCTTTACAAGTGTCAAATATACTGTACGCACAAATTCCTTAGGAGTTGGTTGTATAAAAACACAATTTATTCCAACTGAATGATAAAATCTGGTTAAGCGCTTTCATCCATACATCAGTGGACTTCATCAGAACATAAGCATAGTACATTTGAATCCTTAAATATCTACTTTTTTGGCGCCAACAATTACCAATAAACTGAAAACCATTTCATTTAAAGGTACGCCTACTAAAATCATAAACATGAATGAATATTAAATAATGCTATGCTATACATAAACCAGCTTCCCTAATCAATTAACATTATATATTATAATGTTAATAAGTGTGATGATATTACAAAAAGGCATAAACAACATAAATTAAAATAGATTTTCTTTTAAGATTGATACATGGAATGCCTAAAACATAACCCAATTATATCAATAAAAACACATATAATCACCAGAAATGTCAATAACTATAAAAATTATTTATAAAAACTGTTTATAAGAAACTAAGTCTTGAGTTGTAATACAGGCTTAATAGTTATATAATCATTCAAGCCTGGCTCATTAGATGAATCAGTTAATAGCTGCCATTTCACCTCTTTCTGCCCTAAAATTGCTTTGTAATTACCTCCCCGTACTCCCATTATAAGTTGTTCTACTATGGCAAATTTAAATGTGTGTAAGTCAAAATTCCAGTCTATTTGTCTTTATAAGGCATTACTTTTGTCTTTCCACCTAATACAATAAAGATGATCATAAATTCTTTTTTTTAAAACCTCTCTCTGTTTTTCCTATATAGAAGCTAGAACATAACATGCACTTGGAGTTGCAGTTTCCATATTGAAAGGTAATTTTGGTTTTGTTAATGTTATCTAATGTAACACCTTCAACCTCCCAAATTGAACCACACTGACTGCAACTCCCACAACGTCTTGTGCATTTGTTCTGCTTCATCATATTCCTACTAATACTACCTCTTATAAACAGAGACTTCAAATTACAGGTCATCTTATAAACAAATACCGGATGATCTCCAACTATATCACTAATTCCTTTGTCAACCTTAAAAACATTCCAGTTATTACTGAGAATCTGTTTAATGTCACAAGCTTGAGAATTGTATTCCAAGACACATTCCCTCTTGTATTGCACTTCATTACGGTGATTACTCTCCCTATTGCTCTTAAATTCAGCCCCTAAAATGGGCGGGTATTTTTTACCCCATTCACCAATTACATATCTACTAACCTCCTTCAACATGTACATGGGGTAACCCCTGGACCTAAATAGGGACATGATGAAATCTATCTCTTCTTTCATTTCATTATAACTGGATGTCATTCTTACCGCCCTTATACATTGTCCCTTAAATATGTTTTTCAACGTTTTCCTAGGGTGGTTACTTGTAAATTCCAAATAACTGTTGGAGAAGGTATTTTTTCTCTATATGTGTGAAGTGAACCCACTTGGAGTACTAGAAATGTAGGTGTCTAAATATGTTATACCATCCAAACTCCATGAATGGGTAAATTTTAAAAAAGTGCTAGTACCATTCAAATATGCTATAGACTCATTTATTATGTGACTTGGACCATCCCATAAAATAAAGATGTCGTCTAAGAATCTTGTGTAATATCTAATGTGTTTAAAATAATTGCACCTGAAAAGATGAAAAGTTTCCCAATCCAACATAACCAGGTTGGTGTAAATGGGGGCACAAGCAGCCCCCATTGCCACCCGCCCCCTGGTTTGTCGATAATACTCTCCTTCAAAAAAGATGTAATTATAATCAAGTACTATGGACATAAGCTCCATTATCAGACTAATCTGATCCCAGTTCAGCTCTGAATACTATCTGATACTATCTGATACTATTACAAAATGTTTCCAGTCCACTTACTTTTGGGATGCAAGAAATAGATCTATTACAGCAACAGTGATGTATATCAATCCTTCCTTCCACAACCCTGGTGTAAAATTGCTTAAAAATACCCAGGAGCCCTTTATTAGATGTGGGATTTTGACATATATATGTTTTAACCACTTGTCGATGGCAGTATCCAAAGGAAAATTTTGGAATGACTGCCAGAGACAATAGGACAGAGTGGTGGATCCATAATACTTTTGTGAACCTTGGGAATTCCCACTATTGTGGCCATTAAGGGATGTTCAACCTTAGGAAAATTGTATGAGTCACTAGATAATACGGTTGTCTAACAAAAACACTTTGAGGTACATATCAATTTGTCTGTACCCTATGTTGATTTCATTGATGGATACTCTCTCATAATTCCCAGAATCATGTAAAATCATAAACATTTTATTTATATAATCCATATCATCAAAAAGCACTACACCCCCTCCCTTATCCGGCTTCATAATTCTAATATTAAAGTATGTTCTAACTTGTTCTAATGTTTTGATTTCTTCCTCAGATAAATTATTAGAAAATGTTTTGTGTCTTATGTCAT
>NC_056729.1:840354536-840539536 GCF_019279795.1 Protopterus annectens | reverse complement strand
AAAACAGAGTAAGGATGTCTTATACCTCTTTGCCACAGAAACAGCTTTGCAGCAGGGAATTAAAATCATTGTGCATACAAGCAAGTCCAAAATCATCCACAGTATTAACAAGACGTGCTACTTACAAATTCTGTGTTGTTTGTACATGTATTCATTTCAGATCTAGTTCAATCAATGATCACACAACTATTTACGACTATTGTTTGGAGAAATAGAGCTCTGTCATCTCTGTATGGTGCTTATTCTTCTCTTATCTGAGCAGCAATCTCAGACTTGCAGGCTGTAAGGCATTTTGCACCATTCTCCTCAAATGGTGTGAAAATATTAAATGACGGTAATATACAGTTTTCAATAAATACAGGGGATGTTGTATGTTACTGAGCAGAAACTGTGAAATGTGTGATGCTAACTTACATTTAAAACCAAGATACAATTACTTCTACACTTTGTAAGTCTAACCTGGCTGACACACCCACTGGAGTTAAGGGAATCTGAATTGCTGTTGTGTTTTCTTTCTCCCGACAAGTAATCATTCACAGTTGCAATCCATTAGCAACAAACATTGAGGTTGTACCTGCACTATGTTTACATTTGATACACAATGCCAATAGTTTGAGATTCAGCAAATGTAATGAGTTACACCTCATTTGCATCTTCACCATGCTCACAGCCTGAATCTACACTATAAAATGGAACCATGTAGCTAGGGAACTTGAAGGTGAGGAAACTTGTTTATGTGGATAACACAGAAGAAGATTGCTATTACTTTGGATTTATCTGCACAGAAGACTACTGATCTTGATAAGGTATGATTACATTTTTCAGTTATATATTGGATATGCTCACGTCTGGAAAATATATATAATATGATAATATATTAGATGATATATATATATATATATATATATATATATATATATATATATATATATATACATATATATACATACATATACATGCATATATATATATATATATATATATATATATATATATATATATATATATACACACACACACACACACACACACACACACACACACACACACACACACACATAGATGTAGACATACATTAGCAGATGCCACTTTCATCTGTATGCACTTCTTAGAAGTTTACTGTTGTCATAGGCATTTTTGTCAGAACATTTTACTTTCTCCAGTGCACAGCCTTACTTTTATCATGTGTTAAAGTTACAACTGTTTTCTGTTTATACTCCTCTATTATTATTTTGTGAAATGTAAATGTCCTTTATTGTCAATGACGTAGGGGAGTTAGCCTTCTAGAATGGCCAATGACCTCAATACTGGTGAGCCAGGGTTCTAATCCAGCCCAATCCAAAATTAGTTACAGTAAGCTGCAGTAGGTAGGCAAGTAGTTCTCAGCACTGGAGTTTGTATGCAGATTGTGGCAGAAAGCTTGAATCTCTTGTCCTTTAAAGACTGGAAAAGTTCACCCAGACACGGCTACATTTTGCTGTGAAGTAAAGGTTAGTTGGCTTTTGCTTTCTTGTACTTTGTATTACGTTATTGCCTGCTTCTATTTTATATGTTGTGATTTGTTTCTTTGCACTGTTTTACTTGTATTCTGCTTTTATTTGCATAGTAAAACTATGAAATAAACCACAGCTGTGACTCTTGTGAGTCAGTTTCCCACCGTGGTGCTGATTTTTCTTAAACTCAACTGTTTTTCTTGTTGCCTGCCGCTTTACGTTAATTTGAACACATATCTGCTTTGCTCTCCCATTTCATTAGTTATTGTAAGCACAAAATTATCATGTTGTGAAATCATTCCCCTTGAACTATTTAAATGTATTGGCCATCCCATTGTATTCCATACAACTAGAATACAAGTATCCACCCCCTTTGAATCTATCTTTCTCTTTTGAAATTAGGAACTATCCACTTAGACAGCTAAAGCTTAAATTACCCCCTTTCATATCTAACTGTTTACTGCACACTGCAGTGCTTAGAATACTAACCATATTTTTTCATCTTATCTCTAAAATCTGCAACATCTATTGCAAGACCACCAATTATTGGACAGTCTACACTCTGCCTCTCAGTAATCATCTTGGGATTAGTGTTTCTGTTTTCTCTTGGTGAGAGAAGGAGCAAGGAGACATTATTTCCTGGAGACTGCTGATCACTGGAAAGCCAGATAACTGCTTCATAGATGACAACTTGGAATTTGTGCTTATATTCTCTCCTGGTGAGAGAATGAGCAGAGTGTACTGATTCCTGACTGTTTCTGGTTGGGCAGTGAGTGTCTGTGCTTGACTTTCAGGATTGGTTTGGTTGCTATTCAAAGTATCTACCAGGAAAAGACTTTAGCAAGCCTACAGACCCTTGCATCATCTGGCTCAAGACTGTGGATCACCAAAGAGGCTGTGGCCTACTTCTCATCTTGGGATTGGTGCTAATGCTTTGCTTCTGGTGAGAGAAGAAGCAAAGGATCATTGTATCCCAGCAGAATAAAGCTGTGGCAAGACCAGCAGTAGTAGCAAACAGGCAGCTGCCATTCACTTGACTCACCCTTTTCATCATTCTTGACAAGCCAAGTCTTTGTTTTCAGTAAGTACTGATTGATTTGTTTCTAACTTGAAAATATCTAAGTACTTCATCCTTACATTTTTAGGGTGCACTTATTAGTTTCCTTCATGTGTTTGGCAGTGTCCTGTAGAGAAACAGACACATTGAGTGACATTTTTCCTGTAAAAGTACAAATGAAATTTCACCAATACCTAGTTGCACACAGGACAATTAGTTTGCAGTGACAAGCACTGTCCCCAGAGTTGCAAACTGGGTACTCCTGACATTGCTTTATATTGTCACTTCAACAGTCTAATCAATAAAAAGGGTCTGTTGTCATGGATATAAATTTTTCCACAGTCTCCATTAACAACTTGGTGGATATGGGCATCCTGAGGCAGTGTAGAAATTGCCTCATGTTTACAGACAACCAGTTAATTTCTTTAACAAACTGTTATGGTATGTGAGAGATGTATTTACACAATATCACTGGAGGCAAAGCTCTCACATAAAAGTTCTCTTAATGTCAATATTGTTGTCAGTCGTACACATGCTGCACCCATCACACTCAATTCAAAGCAGATATAGAGACCAGCATATGCTGAGGCACTTAATTGTAACCTTCCTAAATCTAAAAAAACCCCTAGATGAAGTACACGTAACAAATACCCTCAGCAGCCCCGGCTGCACTTTTTCAAAACAACATCCACATCAGCACATACAGTCACACCTCATGGAGCCTCTACTTCTAAGCTCATAAGGCAATCCACCACACAATCCAACATTCTGGTCATTGGAGACTCCATTGTGAAACACACTGATATCCCTCTCACCAGGCTGAGTAAGGAGAACGTCATGGTCAGTTGCTTATCAGTAGGCAAGATCCACCACATTATGCATGCACTCATGACATTGGACCACAAGTTCAAGTATGACTCAGTCATAGTCCATGTGGGTGCAAATAAACTGAGATGTAGCTCCCTACATTATATGAAGAGAGACATCATGGAGCTTTCAAAATATGTGTCCCAGGATGGTATGAGCCTAGCACTGAACAGCATTTTACCTTCTCCAAGGGTGATGCCACAATACAACCAAAAGACGAATGACCTTAATAATTTGCTTAGTTTCTGGTGTCATTCTAAGGGGGTGCAATATTTGTCAGCATGGAAGGAGATAGTCAACAGACCATGGTTCTTTGCCAGGGATGGTCTGTACCTCTCCCCTGTAGGCTTTCATAGCTAAAACATTGTCTTCTCCATAGTGCCGTTTTTAGACAATGCCAAACTGAAAGTACTTTAAACATAGCAAATGAAAACCAATAAATTCTAAAAGTATTACTTTCAGTGCTAAGAGTCTAAAGAAACAAACTCCACTCCTTAAAAGTTCTCCTCATCCTAGAAACTGCTGATGTCTGTGCAGTCACTGAGACAAAGTTAAAGCTCTAAAGATCACACCAACAGTGCAAGGTTATAATGCCTTCCACACATATAGACCAGTTACTATACAGATAGGGAGTAAAGGTGCAGGTGTCTTGATTTACATAAAAAAGAAATATACCTCAAGGCTAGTCAAGCAGGGCAATGTACCTGAGCTACTCCATGTTCAAATAACCATAGGAAAAAAAACAATACCACTTCCTTGCAAGATAGAGGTCCCTCTGTATGACCCAGGAAACCTGTGCCATGTATTTAAACTTATTGGAAACGTACATCATCCAACCCAATACCATATTCATGGATGACTTTACTTACCCCACTATTAACTGGGAATCCTATATGACACCAAACATACAGGCACAGAGATTCCTGGAGTCTGTAAACACAAACTCCTTGGACCAGATTGTCAATACACCAACCAGTGGTGCAACCATACTGGATCTGATCCCCACTAATATGGGAGAGTGCTGCCACCCCCTAGTGTAATGTCTTCTCTGGTGAGCTCAGACCACAAAATGGTGTCCTTTGAAGTAAAAAATAAAACCTAGATCCCCAGCTAACCATGGAATATTCAGGAACTACTTAAAGGCTAGCCTAATGCTATTAAGTTATAACTTGGCAAACTCTGAAGCCCCCATAAACCTTGAGAACACTGCTGCATATGCGGAACTGTTCAAAGAAACCCTATACAAGTATGTTAATAGCTCCACAGAGGCAGCTGTACCCACCAGGAAGAAGTACAGAACTAACTCAAAAAACATGCCACTTTGGTGGAATCAGAAAAATCAATAGGCTGTATAACAGAAGGAAGAAAATCATGGCAAAAAATTAGAAGGCGCAGCACCCAGCAGGATAAAAGCACTCTCATCAAACTAAATAAACAATTCAGAAGACAAATAAAGTCTAGCAAAGCCAAATTTGGGGTAAAGTTGGCCTCCCAGGCCAAGGACAACCACAAGGCATTTTTTAGCTATGTCCAAAATCACAAAGGCAATACACAATTGTGTGCCGAGGTCATTGTAAATGGATCCACCTATACTGAGCCAGAAGATATAGCAAACTTACTGGTCGACAAATTCAGCTCCAACTTTACCCCTACAACCTTTCCTCAGGAAATAACATCAAATATAACTCCCCCTACTATCACTAGGGAACAGGTCTTTAATGCTCTCTCTCTAAGAATTAGAACACTGCATCAATGGGCCCAGACAATATTGCAGGATGCCTTCTAAATAGCATGAAACATGACTTATCAGGCCCTCTTTAATTGTTGTTTTTTTTTTTCAAAACAGGTTTATTGTTTTAACATACAAGAGAAATATCATAACAATTTTATACAAGTAATTAAAAATAGATATGATTATAATATTCAACACAACAACTAAAGTATTTACAAAGACATCCACAACAATCAGATCAATTAATTAAACTAAAATACCATGCTATTGAAATTAGGATTTTTTTAACAAATTTTGTAAATTATCCCATACAATATAATAAGATGTTTTTCTAGTTGTTCTTGACCTAATTGTGTTTATTTCCATATGACACACTATATTCATAACATTTTTAAATTCATTGAACGAAGGAGGTGTATCTGAAATCCAATTTCTGGTTATTATTTTCCTAGCCACTGCTAGAATCGACCATAACAAGGGAAGCTTAACCTTTTTAACACTTTGAGGTACAGGTGTGTTGAATAATATAAGAGATTTAGAAATAATGAAATTATCTGTAAAAAGAGCCTGCAAAAATTCATTAACTGACTTCCAGTATTCTTTCAATTTTATACAGTCATAAAACATATGAGCCCAGTCAGCATTAATTTCTATATTACATCTCTTACATAGATTATCTTTATTATTTATTTTATTCATCATCAAAGGTGTATAGAAAGATCTATGTAAAAATTTCCATGTATAAAGTCTCCAGACAATGGAAGACGTAAATCTATAGGCAGATTCCAATATATATTGTTTATCTTGTTGATTTGGTGGGTCCCCATTAATAGAAGTGAAATAATTCCAGTATGTATCTGCACTGTAAAAAGTTTCTTGTCTGATAATTTTATGTATGTATGAAAGTTTACCTTTATCAGAAACTTTATGTTGTAAATTTAATATCAAGTAATCAATCAATGTTGGAATAGATTCTTTAACTGTTATAGACATTAGATCTATTCTATCAATGAAATGTTGTCTAAAGGTCTGAACCTCTAACCAGCAAGTTTCTCTTAGATCAAATTCTTGTTTTGAGAAATCTAGATTTTTAACTTTATTATCAGATATCAACTGATACCAGTACTTTAGATCATTATCTATAGCTAAATGAGTTCCTTCAGAAGTAGATGACAAAAGCATACCCTGAGTATACATTATAGGGAATATAATAAAATTCCATTCCCTATACTTAGGGTGCATGAATATAAAGTTACAATAGCTAATAATAATATTTAATGGGTAACAAACCATATGTTTAGGTGTAATAGGTGAAGTACAAAATTCCTTTAGTAACCATAACATGGAGTTATTTACAATCATATTTTTATGTGTTAAGGAGATTTTCATGAAGTGCATACTAATTAGCTCCCAATAATCTTTCCATTTTGACATATGACTGATCTATTAATAAAGTAATAACTTTTACAATAGAAGAGATAGTATATAAATTAAAGTCTGGAAAAGAAATACCCCCTTGAGACCAGCTATTAGTATGTTTCTTTAATGCAATCCTAGGTCTATTAGGTGCCCATAGGAAATTTAACATTAGTGTATTCAGTTTCTTGATAATTATTTTTGTAGGTGGAAGTATTATTGATTGTATTAAGTACAAAATCTTGGGGAATATTATCATTTTAATAATTGTAAGTTTCTCCTCCATAGTAAAAAACATATTATTCCAGGTATTAAAAAGATTTTGTATATTAAGAAAACAGGTATTATAATTATTATATATAATAGATTTAATATCTTTAGATAGTATTATACCTAAATAAGTTATCTGACCTGAATTGGGTACATATTTAGTAAAATCACTAATGAGAATATTTTTCGTGTATATATAGGTAGTATTTTAGTTTTTCTTCATTGAATATTAAACCAGAAATACTTTTAAAATTCATCATTTTATCAAATAGAGACTGCATAGAAGAATTAGATCCTGCTGATGTAATTAGAACATCATCTGCAAAAAGTTGAATTTTGGATGTTGTATTTTCATCTATTTCAAAACCCTCTATGTCAGTACTGTTTCTGATCAAATTAGCCCAAGGCTCCATTACTAAAGTGAATAATAGTGGAGAAAGTGGACATCCTTGTTTTGTACCTTTAAGAATGGGTATTTTTTGTGAAACATATGTTCCTACCTTAATATAAGCCAACGTTCCTTTGTATAAATGCTCAATTAGATTTACAAATGGATCAGAGAAGTTTGTGCACTTCAGTAAGGTAAACAGATAGTCCCAACTTACTGAATCAAATGCTAAACTTATATCAAGACTAATAAGTGTTAAATCTTTCTTTTTCCTATTTGCAAAAAAAATAAATGTTAAAGTTCTTCTTATATTATCAAAAGTATTTCTATTTACAATGAAGCCTGTCTGATCTATATCTATAATGCCAGGAATGATTGTCTTCAATCTATCAGTAAAAATACTCATAAACATTTTATGATCAACATTAAGTAATGAGATGGGCCGATATGAAGCACATCTAGTTGGATCTTTATTAGGTTTTAAAATTGGCGAAATAAATGTATATTGCCAAGATGGGGGGTTATTAACTCAGTTTGGGCCAAAATAAAAACCTTATGTATTAATGAATATGTACTTTTAGAAAGGATTTTATATATCTCTGGTATAATACCATCATTACCCGGTGCTTTGTTTGATTTAAGCTTATCTATTTGTGTAATAACCTCTGTATATGAAATACTTTTGTCCAATAGTTTAATCTGTTGTATATTAAGCTTTTTATTCATGTTTGTGGTTATAAACTCCTTTATTTTATCTTTAGGTTCCATGTTAATGTTATTATTGTTAATATTGTGAAAGTGATTTCTAAATTCATCTAGTATTTCTGGTACACTAGAAACATTCTTCTTTTTCCTTAGAGAAAAGATTTCTTTGATATGGTTTTGTTTATTCAACCTTTTTGTTTTATTTTTAAGTCTATGTAAGTATTTGGGGCTTATTGAGTAAGACAAAAACTTGTATTTCTCTAGAGTTATTTTAAATTTATGAGTTAACATTTCTTTGTATTTCTCATTTAGTTTGTTTATTTCTTCAATGACTTTCTTATCCATAATATTTTCTTTATTAATATGTTTATAAGAGTCTAATTTACTTTGAATATCTAACAATTCCTTATCCCAAGATTTCCTTTTATTAATATACCATCTTATACTTTGTCCATATAGATATGATTTTAAGGCATCCCAAACATAGACAATGGAGACTTCAGGAGTATTATTTATGTCTAGAAAATGTTGTACTTCTGAAAGTATATATTCTTTATAGTCTTTTAGTTGAGTTAAGTATGCTGGTATCCTTTTGATCTGAACATTATGAGTATTTTTTATCATGAATTCAAAAACAATTGAATTATGATCAGATATAGGACATGAAATGATTTTGGAATTAATTAAATCTGTTACCATCTGGTTAGAAATAAAGACCCTATCTATTTTGAATAAGTTTTGTATCTGTTAGAAAAAAAGGTGTATGGTAATGATTTTGAATCTATCTGATGATTAATATCATTCAAATGATAAGAATTAGCAAAATCATTTAAATGTTTTGCATTAGATGTAATTCTTCTTTTTCCTATAGTGGTAGTATCACTTTCATGTAGTATACAATTAAAGTCACCAGCTAAAATAATATCTCCTATAGAGAATGATATGATCTTCTCAAGATGATGTTTCACTGTATTAATACCAATTCCAGGTATCCAATATACATTAATTAAAGTGTAAGTCTTCCCATTAATTTGTATTGTAACCATACAAAACATTCCTTTGTCATCCTGATAAGACTTAATGGTTTAGGAATGGGCATACTTTTATTCCATAAAATAGCCACTCCTCTTTTTTTCTGAGTGTGCTCTGAACTAACCAATACTTTATATTTGTTTGTGACTAGTTTATCAATATCTTTTTTCAAGAGATGGGTTTCTTGCAGGAAGACTAAGTTGGCCTAATGTAAATTAATGTATCTTATTAGGCTTGCCCTTTTACACGGATTATTCAATCCATTAATGTTTAAAGAAATTCCTTTTAAAGATGTCATTTGGTATTTTTAAAACTTAAGAATCTTATGATCAAAATAACAAATAACAACATAAGTAATGTTACATCTCCTCCTTTAGGTGTACCTTTAAATATAGCTGTATTTACTGAATCTCTTATGGGATTTTGTATAGGATTCAATTTTGTTTGTAGTGACAATGAGTGTACAAAATATATTGTGGATGTCAAAACTATATACATATAACAATGAACAAGTGGAAATAATGTAAGGATTAAACCTTGCATCCAGCCTGGAGTTAAAAACTCCAACTTAGAGTAGTATTTACCACTCAAGTTAACCCCCTACCCTAAGCAGCAGTACCTCAGCTACCACCTTATCAATTTAATACTGGTTATATTTAACTTAAATTAACAGCTTTCAATTCAATTATCTAGCAAGACAAGACTACACATTTGATAAAACAGCATCATATAAACTAAAATAAACTTTTTTTAAAAAAAAACTATCCATACTACTATATACATCTATGTAATATAATACACTTGTATTCAAATAGCATTCAAACAAACTTGATATTAGGAACCAAGAGGAGAGAGAGAAATAAAATATGTGAAAGAGGGAGAGAGAGTGAAAGAAAGAGAGAAAAAAAAGGAAGGCATATTTACATATTAATTTATTCAAAGTATGTAAAAATAAGTTCTAACATTCATTTAAATCAAAAACTTTGGCTAATATGGTTCAGACATTACATATATTAAGATGCATCTATTTTCTGTCATGTAAATGCAGCCAACAGCTTCCAAAAAAAACCCTTGACTTGCTTGTATATGAGCATTTTACTCATACTCATTATTGTCAATAGAATAAAATATTATATTTATAGAAATTGCTATAAATCATACTGCATAGTTATGCAAGTTCTCAGAAACACTTGAATTATTGTAAAAAAAAAAAACATCTGTATTTTGTATGTCTATACTACTGCTTTAAAATATATCACATGACAATTTCTTCCAGTATAGAGTTATAAAGTTATTTATGCTTGTCAATCAGATGAATTAAATGAGTTATAGTAATGTATATGTTTGGATCATAAGTTTTCAACACAGATTAGTATGCAGCAGTCAAGTAGATTTTCAAAAACACTTGAATAAAAGTTTCATTTTCTATGCCTTCTAAAATAAGACATTTACTTACTACAAGAAACTGCATCATTTAAAATCATTATAACTGACATATTTTATGAATTATAACATAGATATTTAAGTAATTATATAAAATAACTCACATTTAAATGTCAAAGAGTTCATTTTTCTTCACATAGTCGCATTTGCATCAGTTCTACTTCCTGGTAAAGTGTTCTTCCTGAATCTGTGCTGTGTCAGTGTGATATCTGGGTCAAAGGTCAGATTGACTGCTTTCAGCTTCTCTGTGAGAATTCTGAGAGTTGAAGCTTTTGAAACAGCTCATGGACACTGTGCATGAGGTAGCCCACATCCCAGATTGTCTCCCTTAACATTTTGGTGGGAAACTTGTTAAAAACTAGTGACAAACATTCATTTAGCAGTGTAAATGCATCTAAACATGACAAAACCTTTGCGATGTATTTTACAGGTTATTACAGCCTCTATGTAAGTGAAATTAAGCCCAAAGTTATTAATAAGTAATAAAACTCAATATTTTTGTCCCAACTCAATTTTTATGCAAATCTTATTATTTACTGTGTCTATATGATCAAAAGCATTTCTATATATTAATATGAGAAAAAAATAAAGAGAAAGAATAAAGAAAAGAAAAGAGAGTAGAAAATAAAAGAGTGTAAAGCAGAAATAAAAAAAATGTAAGAGAAAGCTATAAGAAGTATATATAATGGAATATTACTTACTGTTTATATTAATAGAGTTAAAAATAAAATATATTATTTACTATTATTTAGTTCTAATTATTATTAGTTAAAGCATGACAGATTATTTACATACAAGCATAAGCAGTATAATCAAGAAAGTATAATTAGGAATAGCATTTGAAGAACATATACACTTTTTACAAGGAATAAATATGTTATTATTCCATTTATCATATTTTCATTACTCTTCTCTCCCTGCCCTCCCCCACCCTTTACCAACTACATAATCTAAATAGAATGTCATTGTTTAAACAAAGAAAAGAAGAGAAGGAGAAAAAAAGAGAAAAAAAATGTATCAAATTACTGACCTTACTTCTCTTTTTCAGAAAGAGAAAACTCTTTTTCAGAAAGAGAAACAAATTGAATGATAGCTTGTTATTAGTTCCTCAGATATTTTGACTGGTTATGAAACAAAACATTTCTTTGCACACAGAGAATAACTTTGATTAAATCTTTTTCAGAACATTTGTGGCTTTCTGGAAATGCAGGAACTATATTTAAAAAGATTAATAATGAAGTAAAATGATGACAGAAAAAAGAAAAAAAACATAGAACAAATCATTTGTTCTTTAGTCTCTTCTTCTTCTCTGAAGTCTTCCACAAAGTTTCAGTTGCCAGTCTCTTTAATGAAGGACTAGCCCATTCCATTTCCTCTATTTTATCCAAAATCTTATTTTTTTTTGATAAACAGTAAAGCAGAGTCTAAGTCATCAAAGATTTTTGGACCATTAGGAAGGAAGATTTTTAGCTTGGCAGGAAACAGAAGGTATGTTTTAAACTGTGCTTTTTTAAGCTCCCTTATTAGTGGCAGAAAAACTTTTCTTTTAGCTATTCTCAAGGAAGAATAGTCATTGTCAAAATGCACAGTTGTCTCATTAATCTTAACAGGAGCTTTAGCCCAAGCAGATTTAAGAACCATCTCTTTATCAAAAGATGATAGAAATCTAACTATAACTGATCTAGGATAGTTTTTGTTAGAGTTAGTATTAGCTATAGATCTATGTGCTCTTTCGATACCAAAAGAGAATGCTTCTGGTAAGTCTAAAGTTTTAGGGAGCCATGTTGTTAAAAAAGAAGTAATATTGTTACCGTCAATATTTTCTGGCAGTCCAAAAATCCTAATGTTATTGCCTAGATCTATTTTCCAAGTCATCCAGCTTTGTTTGTAAATGTGTATTTTGTTTCAGCAGAAACTCAATGTTGATTTCCTCTTCTTGGATTCTATTTTCCATGTCATTCACAGCTTCTTCTATGCCTGTCATCTGGATCTTCTGTTGTTGCAGGTCTATATGTAACAAGTCTATTTGTTTTGTAGTTTTTTCTATGAAGGTATCAATTTTAGTATCCATTTTATCCATCTTAGCAGTAAGTTGCTGGATTATAATTATCAGAGACTGAAGTTCTTTCTTGATGCTGGAGTCTTGAGAATTTGTCTTACTGGAACTCATTTCAGACTGATAAACTGACAGGAAAATTTCCAATGTGATTTCTGACAGGAATATTGTTAAAATTTCCTTTCTTTTTTAGATATAGTTCAAGAACTATATAAAACAAACATATTTAGAAAGAAAATTACTTCAAAAATTAATTTTTTAAGTAATTAATTCCTGTTATTGTAATGAAATTGGTGGAGCTGAAGAAATCTGCTGCTATCCTGTGTTCATCCTTGGCCACGCCTCTTTAATTGTTATTTAACTGCAGCCTCCAAACAGGATTCCTTGCCTCATGAATGGAGAACAACAACAGTCATCCCTCTATACAATGGTGGGCCATCTACAGACCCTGGAAATTATAGACCCATAAGTCTCACTAGTTTTATATGCAAAGCCATGGAAAGAATTATCATAGAAATGATCAATAATGATATAGTAAATATCCAGACACTAGGCCTAACCCAGTTTGGTTTCATCAAGGGCAGGTTATGCCTACTCAACCTGGTGGACTTCTTTGAGAAGTTCACCAAAGCAATGGATGAGGACTAAATGTTTCACACTGCCTACCTTGACCTGACCAAAGTATTTGACACAGTACCCATTCAGGCATTGTTGACAAATTCAAGAGGTTAGTTACAAACTCATATGACACCCAGTGGATAGACAACTCACTCACAGATAGGACCCATGAAGTTAAAACTGAGAAGTCCAGATCTACAAAGAGGCCATTCACAAGTAGAGTCCCTCAGGGATCAGTCCTTGGACCAGTCAGTCAACGCCAATGTCAGTGGTCTCTGGCTAACTAAATTTGCAAGTGACTGCAAATTAGGAGCTGTCATTGAATCCCACACCGACACAAATATTCTCCAGGAAGGGCTGACAAAGACAAACAACTGGTGTCAGAGCCATGACTAAAACTAAATTCCAGGAAATGCACAATAGTATCCCATGGGAAGTCATCCACCCCTGGTAAGTATCATATTTACAACACACTCCTTAAATATGACCCAGTAGTCAGGGACTTGGGGACACACATAGGCAGCAATCTAGCCTTTGACCATCATGTATCTATAGTAGTGACAAAATCATTCTATGTTATGCAACTTATAAACAAAGGTATGGCATCTCGGTCCAATGAAGTCATTTTTTCTACTGTATTCGGCATTCATCAGACCTATCAGTGAGTACAGTGCCCCCTTTGGAATGTACCTAACAAGGCATATCCAACAAATGGAATTTCCACAGAGGTTTATGACTAAAACAATACAGCACAAAAGTAAAATGTCCTATGCAAACCACCTCAGTGCCCTATCCCTTTATTCTGTATCCTACAGGCTGAGGGGATATCTATGCATGACATACAGGGCATTGTCAGACCCCTCTCTGATGGACATCCTGCCTATCAGCAAAACAAATATGACCAGAATTACCCATTCTAAAGACTTAAACTTTGCCTATGATATAAATAGGATCTACTGGAGAGACAGGTATGTATCCCAAAGACTGCCCCATTTCTGGAACAGGCTTCCCACCCATGTGAACCAGAGTTGCTCCCTAACCAAATTTAAGTATATCTTGAACAATTGGATCAGGAAACAGAAAATGTATCCCTGGCTTGGCAACTATGTCTCTAATTAGCATAGGCAACTTCTAAATGGTGCATCGCCATGGCCCCTGCTTACACTTATTAAGGGTAGAAAAATTTGCCATAGATTTGGGATGCATGGCAAGGCTTAAAAAGGTCCTTGCAGTTGTTAGCCTAATAAAACACATGAATCTATGAACCTATGTTTTTTCCCTATGTTTGATATAGAAATGTCATGTGCCTGTTGTTTTATTGGTGGGGGAGCCAAGTTCCATCTCTGTTTCACCACAATTAAAATGTTGTTACAGATGTTTTCTTTGCTATTGTTACTCCTTGTTTTGGATTAAACCTTTGTTTTTGTGTGACTGATATGTTTCAGCCACATAACCCTTTTTTATATTTGAATAACATGAAAGTTTTTTTTCTCAAGTGGGTAAAACTGAAAAGTAGTAATATGTGTTATATCGAAGCAGGACATTTATTTATGTGACATTTATGTGTAGTATCATTCTTTTGTGTTTTATGTCACCCAGGACTATGACACACAAGCATCCCAATCCCTATGAACCCCCCCCTTTAGTGGCCCCAAAACAACATCATCATCTATTCTTTTTGGCAACACAGTGCTTTTCTGCTTGAGAGAAGATGTGGGGATATGTCTAGAAGAATGCAAATTTGGAACCAGGTTGTAAATTATGTGAATGCTATTGGGGGACACAGGAGGACATATGATCAGGTGCTTCATAAGGCCATTGACATGATTTCAATGGCCCAGAGGAGAGTAGTTGCAGTGGCCATAGGTTCATAGGCTCATAGGAGATTACTAGGCTAATGGCGCTAGTGCCTTAACAAGTCTAGCCATGTAATACCCTTGTTCTCTAGTTGACTATGGTTAGATGGTCATTGTTAGCAGTGCAAATTAGTGATTAGCACTGAGTGCCGATCACTGATTGCTCATGGACAGCTGGCTTCTGGGGGGGGGGGGCACTGCTACATAGCCATAACTGACACCAAATGAATAGTTTCTGTCCAACTGTCAGGGATCCAGAGATCTCAGTGGAAAGTACACAGCAGCATGGGATTGATGCTGGTGCTGCTGTTTCAGGGATGACAAGTATGTCCCAGGAGAAGCTTCCAGATAGGCTTACCTATGTTGATTTTTAAATATTTATTGTACAGTAAGATATTGAAAGCAATACTTAATATTTAATTTTTTTTTTGAGGGGGACTAGTTATAGACTGATTCAATTAACAAGACATTTGGTTCATTATACATAGGCTTAGGGTGGACATGTCATCCAAGTTTCACTTAAATGTATTGTTAGTGGACATATAAAGGCCAAATTTTCCCCCAGTGCTATCGTTAGTGATGATGGTATCCTTACATTTTGCTTAACTTCTTCCAGGACCATCCTTCCGAGCAAGTGTGGAGTCATCTGTTCATGGTAAGCCAATCATTTTTATTTCAGCACTGTTGAGTATTTCACAGAAATATTTATTTATCCATGTGTTGAGCTGCATGTAAGGACTGAGTGCATGGCTATACCATCTGTGATAGTGGCACAAGTGTTAGTTTGGAAGCATATATTGAACTGTAGTAGTGTAGCTATTAATTTCTTTCCTGTGTTTGTTACTTATTATCACAGGTAATCCTGGCAGTGGAAGTGTAAGGCTCTCATCACCAGGTGTCAGAGTATTGGCAGACTCTGATGATGCTGGTGACCAAACACAGGCACTGTTGGGGGGTACAGAGGTGAATCTGACACTGAGGTTGAAATTCTGTCATCCCCTGCAATTTCTTTTGATACTGCCAGTAGGCATACATAAACCTATTCCAATGAGCCCTCAGATATTTGACAGGTGGATGGTAAGACACTTGATCAGGGTAGTGTGGTTACTGCGGCTTCAGTGCCTGTTGACTCTGACTGCAGCTAAAGTGTGAGTGAGGTGCCATGCAGGAAGGTTGTTCGGGTTGCTCAGAGGAGGCCAGCTGTCCATCTTCCACTTGAAACAGATGTGTCCTTCTGTGCCATTCAACATATGTTTTAGGACCATCATGGAGGAGCAGGCACATTCCAATAGATACTCTGAGGAAATGCTTAGGGATGTAGATGTGGCACAGGCTGACATGTGTGACTGCCTCTACTGTGTTGCAAATTCAGTGGATCAGATGATTGACATGTTGGAATGGCGTCTATGACGGAATGTCATGAGGACAGCTCACCCAGCAGACATCAGTCACATTCAGATAGCAACAGTGCATCTGATGATGGGCATGTATACACCAGTCCAACTCCTGGCAGAGCTAGTTCTCAGGCTTGGGGATGACAGCGATGAACTATTACCTCTACCATTCATAGCTCACATATGTCCAACATACCAGGATGTAGAGCTAGCACAGTGCTTGGCTGTGTTCTTACAGACTCTCACACACCAATTTCACCTTGAGTGCCCATACAGACACACACACACATATAACAGTTACATGGGTCAGTCATGAGGCTTAAAGCTCATTCTGTCTCAGTGGCCATATGATAATTTATCCAACATGCTGTGCAAATAATTATAACTGTGCTATGTCTGTGTTTTCTATCTTTTAGATTTAGGGATATGTAAGTATTTTGTCTGATGCTCAGGGCACATAGCTGACTTAGAGCTTAGTATATCTTATGATGCTGTCTTGCAAATTGTACTGCTTTCTTACAGGTTTTTGTAATATGTATAACCATGCCAAACTGTTAGACTAAAAAAGCTGGACCAAGCCATACATAAAAGTGTGACAAAGGCCCAACAATGGGGAGAGTTTTTAAACATTGTGGTGTTACAAACTTAGACAGTTGATAGAATAACAGGTTTTGCATTACTATCTTTATGCTTGTTCTGAGGGATATGAAGTCTGAAATTGAAATGTGTGTCATTATTTTCTAACTTCGCTCTTTCATGATTTTCCATTACAAACATGTGAGACCAAAATGTGGACACTCATTCAAAATCTATACATTTTAGATGAAAGGCCCATTACTTGATAGAAGACACGTATTCATATATGTCAGCGCTGTCAGATATTGATATAATTGCTGTAAAAATCATCCATGTTATACTTAGTTACATTACCAAGTAACAGTATGCAAGGATATGCCATTCATTTTTATTCTTAGACATTTATTTTTCTATTCCAGGTTCAACACTTACCTTGGAAATCAGCAGTTGCAAGAGTTTTAGTTCAGGGCTGACTATGTCTGATACTAGCAGTATACAGCCATTACATGGGTAAGTAAAGTTTGTAAGTGTTGCCTGTGATCAGTGTTACTGTATGTATGTATGTGAGTAGGATGAAGTTTTTTAGCTCCTAAGGTGGTAAGTGTGTATGCTATTCATTGCCTCTTGGCCAATGCAAGGCCATATTGTGCATGTCTACGACTGCTTACACTCACAGCAACTTCTAGTTCCCCCTCTGACTCCTCACCTGTGTGTGGGTGTGGTGCCCTTGCCAGTGGTGATGGGATGTATGGCCCTTCCTCTTGCAGTTCCTGCTGAAGCTGTTTTCACAGGATGATGTTGTGGAGCATGGCACATACTATGAATATTTCAGCGCATGTACAATGATAGTACTGCAGAGCTTCCCCAGATGTATCTAGGCACAGGAACAACAACTTCAGCAGCCCAGACACATGCTCTATGATATTTCTTGTTGGAGCATGTGCCTCATTATAGCATTGTTCAGTTGGTGTAGGTGTATTTCTGATGGTTGTCATCAGCCACGGTTCCAGTGCACATCTACATCCTCCAGTAAATGACCCTGTGAGATATCCTCCTAGTAAACATCCCACACAGTTGAGAGTTGTGTCAGATTTGTGTCATGGTAACTGCCTTGTTTGCCAGCATATGCATTCAGGATGATTACCTTAGCATTATGCATAACCTGACAGTTAACAGAATGGTAGCCCTTTCTGTTTATGTACACCCTTCTCTGTTCCCCGGGTGGTGCTTTGATTTCTACATGTGTATAGTCTATGGCAACCATGACTTCAGGGTAGTGTGCTACAGGGTAGAACTCTTTGCATAGTTCTGGTTCTGTCCTCAGCTGTACAGGGAAAATATATGTACTCACTGGCATGTTGCAGCATAGCATTCAGGAATTGATGGAGGATCCTGGATGTTGATGCCTATGACATCCTCAGCACGTTCCCTGTTGGTCTCTGAAAAGCTCCTGTAGATAAAATTCTAAGTGCTACATATTCCTTAGTCTCAACTGGTATTGGTTCCCCTTGGTTTGCCTTTGCTCTCAGTTGAGGAAAACAGAGGTTGCAGAGTTCCTGTAGTGTGTCTCTATCCACCCTGTAGTGCTCTCTAATTTCTACTTCATGTAGATTATGAAAAGTTAAACAGGGTCTAAAAACCCTTCTACTTCTTGGTCATGTTCTATCAGCATCAGCATAGACATCATGGGCCTGCGGCGCGTACACATGAATATAAGCAACAGCAGCACCTAGCATTCTTTCCATGTAGCCTAGTTTCCGTGGCTGTATTCCAATAGTTTTTGGAATTCACAGGAAAAATCAGCACTGAGTACACGGTTGCTTTATAGCTTGTTGAATATCTCCTCCATCATGGATTTGTTAATTAGCATACAATTCAGCTGCTTAAGCTGTAATTAGCATGCAACAATGTTTGCATGGCTCGACAAGCTGTGAAAAGCCACTTACTGAATGCAAAATGGTGTGCTATCATGTGCGTGTCATGCCATGACACACACACATTTTTATTGGATCATGTAGGGGTTATTGAATCTGCACCATAGTTTTTAGGTTTGTATGCAATATTATAATATTGATGAAAAGACTGAGTATACTCAAAACACTGAAATTAAGATTTTTTTTTTTACTGATAACATTGCTGTTTATACCTTTTAAGTAGCTTTTATCACTCAAAAATTATTTACATTTGTTTATCTTCTCCTTTTTAATTTAATTGTTTAGACTTAATTACTGCCACCAATGGCCAATACCTGCTCTACATTCAGCAGCATCTACTGGCTATGATGAACCAACCATCCATCTCACTGAAATAACCTGGTATATCCTTGAGGAAAATGGGAAAGGAAAATGACATCAAGATGAATCTGGTGACATTTTACAGGTATGCACCTCATGAAAACTCTCCCCAAGCAATGAGTGCCAGTATACTATCTTTAAACCTGACCAGGGAGTCACTCAACAAATACATGGATCTGTATGTTACTGATGTACATGACTACTGAAAACTGAAACAAGAAAGTCTAACTGAGGCTTGGGCATCACCTGAGGCTCAGTCTTTTAATTTCACAACTGGACATTCAGTATGGACAGAATGGCAAGGTTACAAATGGCTGGGTTAATGTGGATTTTGAAAATGTGGCTAGAACATCAAGAAGATAATGTCAATGAAGATCTAGAAATCTTAGCTGTAGTTAAATTTATATTCTCTAGTAATTTAGGAAATATGTATCCCAATAAGACACTTATTCTGAACACTTATTTTTGTAGTCGGACATTTGCCGTTAAGTGAAATTTTATACCAGAAGTCTGACTTGCATGTACCAAGGGCTTACTGTAAGCTTTCACCTAAGTATTTTCCTCCGTTTGCAAATAAGGAACATTTACACACTATCAGTTGTTTTGAAGTTCCAGAAAAGGATATATAGCAAAATATATGCAGTTACTAATAACAGTGCTTCAGCTGTAAAAACTGCTAATGCTATCCCAGTGCTCTTTAATATATTTGTTAGTGATCTACATACCAAATCCGGTCCCTCCTCATTTATTCAAACTGTAGATGGTTACACCCTTGTTTGCTGTTACCTATTACTAAACTGAAAACCAAAACCCATAAATCATACTCCTATATCGGTCTCAGATTATTACGATATGACCTAATAATCAATCTTAGAAAGACAAAAGTCAAAGTCTTCCTGCTACATCCAATCCTTTTGCTCAGACAAATCTTTCTGTTACCTCTTCCAATAATATCATGGGTATTATCCCAAATAACAAATGCCTCATGGTTACCATGCACAATAAATTCAGATTTAACCTCCATACATTTATTGCCATAAAAACATCATCAGAATATAGGCATCTTACACAGAATAAAAACCTGTTTCTCAGATCATACCCAAAAGTTTGAAGCCAATGCCTACAATCTACCCAATCTACTCTGTGCTGTCCCAGTGTACACTATAACCTTCATACTTCTCAACATGAAAGACTAGACAAATGCTTCAGCACATAGCAAGCTGTACCTTCAATCTCCCAGCAAAACTCACTATTACATTGCTTTACTTAAAACAACTGGATGGAATTTCATAGCTATCAGCAATGCACTCAACTCCAATGTATTCTGCACCAAACCTCCAAATGTCCTTCACTAATTCTACTAAAGAAGTGGTGGTGTTCAAGAAGAGAACACAGTTCTAAAGAAAAAATACATCACCTACCAGTACAAGACATCAAATGCACATGCTGAAGCCTTGTACTCGTACCATATGGCCAAACTTTAAAACCAGATACCCGTTGACCTCAGAAAACATCAAACCCAAAACAATTTCAAGAAAAATCTCCATACCATCTTAACTCTAAAGTCTCCACTCCTGGCTAATCAGTTGAGCCTCCCTACATTACTTATCTTAAACCACTGGTATTCTCAGCACATTCAGTAACCCTAGACTTTTTCTCTTTGCATAGCTGTTAAGGTGAACCCTGATCCTCTTCTTTTCTCTATCTGTTGACCATGTATTGATCATGTATTAACTTCTACAAATGCAAGTATCATTTGTAACACGTTCTAAAGATTTCAATAAAATGTTTGAATAAAAAAAATATATGTTTTACTTTCTGCTGACATTCTTTGTAAGCAGCCACTGTCTGTTGTTAATCCCTGCAATGAGACCTGATCTAAACAATGTTTACATGTATTTAACAAGCTCTTGTTAAGCATACATAAGCACACTAAGATCAGATCTCTCAGTAGAGATGTGCTTAATAGGTTTATCTTTTTCCCTTAATTTCAGTGCATAAACAATAATACTCCATGCACTACTAGACATTTACATTAGACACTGAAAAAAAATCATTGCCACTGTTATTTTGCACTGGTAATCAACTGTAGTAGTCTGATGGGAGGAAAGTAAGAAAGCAAGTGTAGAGTTTTCATACTATGCAATAGATCAAACTACTGTCTGCTATCATTTTGTTGTACACATGAGCTTCATAAGTCAAACAGTTCAAAAATAAATAAAAAATATATGCATGCATACATAAATACATAACAGATGAATAGAATTTTCTTCTTTGATTTAGTTCATCTGCAACAAATGGCATATATACACATAGACGTATACATCTCTGTCTCCACTCATACATCCACATAACAAATACACATATATCACACACACACACACACACACACACACACACACACACACACACACACACACACACACACACACACACACACACAGACACATCCATGTATAGTTATGTCCCTGTTATCTACAGATATATGTTTATATGTCTGTGCATGTTTGTATTGTCCAGCATACCCTGGAACTAGTGATTAAAGTGGCAGTATGTTGCTCGAAGGGTCAAATGTAAGGGTTCAGCATTAGATAATGCACTTCCCTACAGCCCCCTGTGCCTCCTGGATGTCACAACACATACACCAACAGGTGAACAGGTGGTAAGTACCATGTTGTGTATGCATGCATTGACAGGGTACATTGTTTTTGCCCACATGCTTGCCCATCCAAATGAAAACAGCCACATGTGGACAAAATGGCTACTGTAGACACATAGCTAGGATAAACAACAGTTATCTGCCTGTAAGGCTACTAGATGCAGAGAACAGTTGATAAGCAAAGCAATGTCACTCTGCAGCCCACACACACAGTTCAACACAAGTCTAACTTATGTACTCCACTAGTTTTTGTCTGCAGTCATGTGTAAAATAAACTTAAAGGACAACAATGGGATTCTGTTATTAAATGCTCAACTTCTCTGTCCTTTTTGATATTTACTGTCCCTCCTTTGAATAAACAACAATACAGCATATAAAATATTTAAATCGACTGTTTTCTCCAATAGAACAGTACCTTACAGTACTGTGTTGGATTCACTTTCAAAAAAACTTTTGTCTCACCCTGATAAAGCGTGCTGCAGTCTCCAATTCATTGATGCCATCAACTCCTATGAATACAGGTAGTTTTCTGGCTAATTCCTTCCCCAAACTGACATTTACATGACCTTCCTAAAAGCCAACCCATGCTGTGATGTCACAGCTGCCTGGTCCTTTCCCTACCCACACAGAAAGTAAAGGCTAGAACAAGGAAACAATACATGAGTCAAGTTGCCTGCTGTGGGCTGTCAATCACAGGTGGTAACATCTCAAATTATCCTTAGTACTTTAACACCTCACAAAACACTACAGTTTGGCTATTCCAAAAAGAAGCAGCAGTAAAAAGCATTTTGAAAGTCTGTTCTGTGGCATTTGCATGGATTTGTGTTTTAAGTAGTCACTGAATGTCATGACATGTTACTAAAAATTAACTGATTAAAAGATGGCAGTGTATGCATATAAAATCAATGCAGTGACAGGAGCTTCAGGAAGAAATAGGCATACATGACATAATTATTTACAAACAAGCACTGTAATATGAGACAGACTAAACAATCAGAATTATTTCAAGATGCCAGACCTCATGTGGTCAGACTCAGAAATTACATATACAAATATTTAAAAACCTGTAAATAGTCCCAGAGGGGTGTTAAAATGTAGGAAACACCAAATCATGATGAAATAAACTTGTTTTTTGAGTCTGTGGGTGGGGTTCTCTTTTAAGGTGTGGCATGTGTTGTAAATACTGTTATCTGTAGTGTGTACACTGGATAGGTAGAGGTTCCAATCTCACTCCAGTCTACTTGGTGTGTGTCTACGTATGCATGCCCCTGCACAGCAAATGAGAATACCACATTTCAATAGGCCTGCATGTTTTGGCCCTTGCAGCCACTGCCAGCCTCTAAATCCATCTCTTTCACAAGCCCTGATAATGTCATGTACTTTAACACTACCAATTGCCATACTAATGTGAGACTTAAGCTGGGGTGAACACTGTAAATACTGGCATCTGTAGTGTGTAATAATAGATAGGTAGGGGTTCCAATCTCATTCCAGTCCACGGTGTGTGTGTGTGTGTGTGTGTGTGTGTGTGTGTGTGTGTGTGTGTGTGTGTGTGTGTGCATCCCCCTTCATAACAAATGGGAAATCCATATTTTAATGGACCTGCATATGTTGGCCCTTACAGGTGCGGCTGACCTCCAAACCCCTCTCTTACACAAGGCCTGCTGATGTCTTATACCATAACACTACCAATTGCCATACCAATGTCAGATGTAAGCCATGGCGCATGCTATGAATACTGTCATCTATAGCGTGTAACACTAGATAGGTGGGGGTTCTAATCTCACTCCAGTCCACATGTGTTTGTGTGTGCATCCCCTACAAAATAAATGTAATCACCACACTAACTTAGATAGAGGTGGGGTTTTGCAGTATTTCGTCTGTCCTAGGTGATGTGTTTCTACAAAGTCCCATCCAGAACAAGGCCTGGTGATGTCATCTACCATAACATTACCTAAAGAAGTACTAATAGCATGCTTGAGATGTAGCGCATGCATCAAGGACTGTGATCTTTAGTGTATACCATTAGATAGGTAGGTGTTCTAATCTAATTGTAGCCAACTTGAATCCTGTATGCTGTGCAGTGTTCATGTATAAACTAAAAGTGGTACTATTCTCACTGTAGCCTGGTGTGTGTGGGGAGATGTTACAGCATATTACTTCAGTCTATGGGATCATAGGACCATTGGCCTAATGAACGTAAGTGACATAAAATTTTAGTTACATTCTAACCCTTATTTACACAATCAGCACATATTGCCCATGTCCACAAGGGACACATGCAGAAGCCCTGTGGTGACTTGACAGTCATCCATACAATCAAACATATTGCATCTGTGGAGGTCCAATAAGGTGCACTGTTTGCCATTAGGTAGGGGTCTGTTTCAATAGTTTGTGACAGTGTGGTACGCATATCTCCCTGATCAACATACATTATTAACATCATGTACCAGATAATGAGACGCAATAACATCGCAGGCTGCAGCCTACATGAACACAGGCGGGACTTGTAGCATCTTTAGGTGCCCTATTCAACCAAAGCCTGAGTACCGGCTTTGTCCCAGTGGAGTGGGGGACAGCCACTGTCATCCCTTTGCACAAATGTGGAGCATCCACTGAGCCAGCAAATTATAGACCCATCAGCCTAACTAGCCTGATTTGCAAGGCCATGGGATGGAGTATCATGGGACTCATTAACAAGAACATTGGCAAACTCCAAACACTAGATCACACACAGTTTGGTTTCATCAGGGGAGGTTATGCCTACTAAATTTGGTTTACTTCTTTGAAACAGTCTGCAAAGCCATGGATGAGGGGAAGGCAGTGCACGCCACCTACCTTAACCTGACCAAGGCCTTCAATACTATTCCCCAGTAGAATAGAAACTAGGCATCACTCTGTATTTTACCAGATGGGTGGCAAACTGGCTGAGCGAACCCACCTACTCAAAATAGACAAAACCATCTCATGCATTAGACCGGTAATGAGTGGTATACACCAGGGATCGGTCCTGGGGCCTATGTTATTTGGGATGGTTTACTATTATAATGTTGAGGTGAGGATGCACCCATATGAAAAATTCAAACTACAGATTTTCGATTGTTTCATATGGGTGCATTCTTAATGTTCAATTGCTTATATTAGCGAATGTACTGTATGTATTCACTAATAAAAATTTGAAGAACTGTATAGAGATTGAAGTCCAGAGCAGTTAAGGAAATTCCTCCTTTTCCTCACTGTAGTGTGATCTTGGAGTTGAAATATATAGTTAGCAGGGGGTGTGGGGGGTGCAGAGGAGCTTGCCCCCCCTGCAAAAACATGATGTCAGGAATAGAAGTTTACTGTATGTGAGCTCCTATATGGACGTCAGGTGCTGTGTTCGAAAATAATGTTGAATCTGCTGAATCTGATCAGTGGATTCAAACTTGTGACTTTTTTTTTTGACTTTTGAGTTTTTACTTTGATATGTCGAATGCAAATTATTTTTGCGTTCAACATATTGATAGTAAACCATTTGGGATATAGTTTTCTGAGGTGCAAGCCAAACCAGTGGGCTATGTTTGACCAAGTTTGTAGATGACAGCAAGCTGGCCACTGTCCTCAATTCCCATAGTGATATGGACATCCTCCAAGAGGGTCTTATCCAAACAAATGCCTGGTTTCAGAAACAGTCTCAAACTGAATGCTAAAAAATGACTCAATATTCCCTTTGAGTAGAGTGATGTCCTCATAAATTAGCACAATAATAACAAGGACCTAAGCAACCAATCAGTTGTGAGGGACGTGGGCACCCAGGTTGATAGCAAACTGACATTTGACCACCATATTGCTTCCATTGTACAGAATGTTTTCTACATGGCCCACTTCATTAGGAAGGGTATATCATCCAGGAACAAGGAGCTTATAACATCTCTGTATTCTCCTCTTATGAGACCCATTACTGAGTACAATGTCCCTTTCAGCATGTACCTCAAAAAGCACATGCAGCAGCTGGAGAGACCACAGAGGTTCTCACCAGGATAATCCAGGGTCTCAAACATCTGACCAACACAATTAGGCAAAAAGCCCTGTCCCTCTACCCAGCCTCATACAGACTCATCAGATGTGGCCTCTGTCTGGTATACACAGCAATCTGAGACGTCACCTTGATGGGACTGCTGCATATATGCAAGTCAAGCTCCACTTGAGTAACCCCCATGTGTTACCTCAGCCTGGCCTGTGGCATAAATAGGACTTGCTTGTGGGACAGATTTGTGTCCCAGAGACACCCCCTTCTGTGGAATAGACTCCCTCTCAACGTAAAGCTGAGTACCTCATTAACCCATTGTAAGTGCAACCTGGATAACTGGATGGGGAACAGAAAATACACCTCTGGGATTCTACCTCTGTCCCTGCTAGACAGGGGTATCAGGTGCTAATGTGTGGAACACATCCTAAATTCTTGGGCAGGCTTGTAAGATCCTCAGGGAAAATCACCTAATAACTTCCTATGATCCTATGTCCTTATGGCAAGTAATACATGTACAATTACACTCACAGAGTTGCACCATGTTCAGTACAACAGAGTCACACAATGCCTTGTATGCAAGGCAGATATCACTTCAAAGTGGTCTATATGACACAAGGTACAATGACAGTAATTGGATGTGATCCCCATAGGTCAGATACTGGGGACTTGAAGTTCTCTTGTGAGGAAAGTTCTTGTTGTTTCCAATTACTGGTGTTGCTTGCAAAGGTACATGAGAAAATGGCCATTGCAGTGAAATATTGGCATGCTGAGGGAAGAGCACACAGAGGTTATAAACACATCATTATTGAGTGACTGTGCACTCACTAATGACATGAGCATGATATACTACCTGTCTTACCCCTTGTGGAGACATGGTGATCTATAGTAAAGTAGGTGTAAACCTGTGTGGCCAGGCCTGTGTGCCCATGTATATCACCCCTGAGTATGTACATCAGGTGTGGCTAATGTAGTGCTTTGTACCAGGAACATTGCTGTTACCAATGGACATGATACTACATTCACATTTGCATGGGGTTACAGCCATGAGTATGTGAACAGGCATATGTTAATAAAGACCCTCTTGTGGGAGAGTTACATAACTGGGAGATTGTATGACTGCACCCAGTTTGCTGTGCCATGAAGTACTTCTTGTCCTCCTGTCAACTACAGCCAGATTTATGCAGTTGTACAGGTGGCACACCTTGCAGTGAAGATGTGGATGTCCATCCATGCACAGAGAACTTGTTGAACTCTGTGGTCATTACTCTGGCCATGCTAGTCTGCACTGTCTGTCAGGCTACCAGACTGCACAATGGATGTTGTGTGACATGATGTGAGAACACAGACATGTGTTCTGGTTACATAAATGTACAGCCTGACATGCATAGGGCAAGTGTGGGTACATACAATGTGGGCAAATATGCCCACCCCTCTGCACTATACCTCAGATCCATGGCATGTGCCTACTATCTATGGAAACCAGAGCCAAGGAATGGGATTGGCAGAGTCAGCGGGGAAAGAAGACCCTGGCACTGTAAAGAGACACATGAGCTGTAGAATAAGTGGGAGGCTTCGTCTGCCAGTGAGATACCACTACTCTTCATTTTTTCACTTACCCACTGAGGAGGGGGAAGCCCCACCAGGGCACTCACTTGAGGGTCCAAGTGTCTGGGTGTGACTCACTCTGGGGACAGTGTCAGGTGGTGAGTTTGACTGTGGTGGTATACCTGTCAAAGAGTAATGCAGGTGTCCTAAGGTGAGCTCAGGGAGGACAGAGTCCTCTCATGCAGCAGAAGGGCAAAAACTTGCTTGATCTTGATTTTCAGTATTAAGACTGTGAGCAGGTTCTCATGATCCTTCTTGTTTTTTGGGTTTTAAGGAGGAGGTGTCAGAAAAGTCACCACAGGGATAACCGGCTTGTGGCAGCCAAGCATTCATAGCAATGTTACTTTTTGATCCTTTGATGTCAGCTCTTCCTATCAGTGTGTTGCAGAATTCACCAAGCATTGGATTGTTCACCCACTAATAGGGAACATCAACTGGGATTAGACCGTTGTGAGACAGGTTAGTTAATGCTACTGATGATGTGTTGTTGTGATAGTAATCCTGCTCAGTATGAGAGAAACTCCATGTTCAGACATTTGGTGTATGACATGCACCATGAAGCTAATGATGGTCAAACTGCATGAACTACTGTGACATTCTGATATAACAGGCATTACTGCCACTGTGGTGCTTGCCTGAACAACCTTGCTTGTGTATGTCACCGGACATTGTACATCACAGTGTGACACTGCAGCTGTGCTCCAACTCACCATCCACATATTACCCTACTGAAACCCAAGAACCCTGGAATACTAGGCATAATGCATGCCACATTGTAATGATTGCCTTGATTGCTGCTCAAGATATCTACCTGTAAAGGGTATGTCAAGGCTACAGAGCCTTGCATGAAGTTGGACAACTATGTGAATGAACAAACAGCCTGTGGCCTGCACTTCATATGGAGTTTGGTACTAACTTTTTCCTTTTGGTGTAAGGTGAGGTGTAGGGGCATGGTATCCCAGGAGAGAGTGTTTGTGCTGAGACCAGAAGTTGTAACCATGCATCAGCAATTCAGGGGACACTCCCCTTGTCAGCCTTCTTCAGAAGGTACACACTGTCTGACTGGTGTTCAGCTGCAGGATAACTTTGTGTACAGTGCCTCCTTACCTTTCCCAGGGTGTACATATGAATTTGACCTCCCCCACTACTTGCCTATGGTCTCTACAGACACAGACATGTTGGTAGAATACCTTCTTGTAATCCATGCTGGAATTAAAGTCAATACATAGTTACACACAAGCAAGTAGCATGCAGTGACAACTGGTGTCCACAGATGTCTCAGTAGTGTCAAATTTACAGCCATGAAAACACTTATCATGGAAATGATCACAATGCAGTAAACCTGCAGACACTGACCCAAACACAGTTTGTGTTGTTCAATGTCAGATCATGTCTATTCTATGCTTTGTACTGAATTCATTGGTAAAGACTGCGATGTATGAAGGGAAAGTGATCACCACAAGTACCATGGCCCGACAACACATTCATCAAAATTAGGCCATCAGGCATTGTGGACACACTGTGGAGATGTTTTACAAGCATGCATGTCAGCCGTTCGATAGCCAAGTGTCTGACAGTCATTATCTGTGAAGATAGGTTTTTGTAGGCCAGTGCTACAATAAGACCAGTCACCAGTAGACTACCCACACAAATTGTTGCTGGGGCTACTCCTACTAGCTATTCCATTCTCTGCAGTCATGGCCACTGTCAGTGACCTCAGACTGGCTACATTTGCAGATAATTGCAAATAAGGTACTGTCATTGTTTCACACACAGAACCAACAGTTACTCAGGATGGGCTGACACACACATTCAGTTGCTGTCAGAGCTATTGACAAATACTACATGCCCAGGTATGCAAAATACTATACTTTTGGCAGTCAGCCACCCCCTGGACAATACCGCATTGTCTGCTCACCTCCAACAGTTGACCCAGTAGGCTGGGACTAATGGACACAGAGAGAGATGTAGCCTTTGACTTTCACTGGTCAGTAAGATGTGGGACTTCATGCACTGTTGTATAACCTATAGATAAAGGTACGGCATGTAAATCCCAGAATGTCATTGTTACACTGTATGTGGCACTCATCACACCTACCATTGAGTGCAATGACACCTGCAGTATGTAAGTACACAGGCATATCTGACACCTGTAACAGCCACACAGGTCGCACAGTAACCCAATACACAGTGTACATAATATGTCCAATGCAGAATGTTTCAAGGCCGAAATAGTGTATTTTGTCCACTGCATGCTTTGGATGGGAGTTGTATGGCTGCCATACAGGGAGCTGTCAGCTCCCTCAGTGTACCACCTGCACATCCAAGAAAGGACTAGTACGGGAGATAACTGTTGTACACAGCTGCACCTCGACTGTGGTATAAATAGGCCATGCTGGGGAGACAGGTTTGTAACCATGACACTACACACTACATGTAACAGGCTCCCCAGCGATGTGAACCACACATCTGCTGTACCGTGCATCATGTGTAAGTAACACAATGGGATGCAGAACAAGGAAATCATAACTGAATGAGGACAAATATCTGTAGTGGTCACAGGGTTGTAGATGGTGCATCTCCTATGCCACAGCTTGCAGATGTGTCAACTCACAGAACCCTGCTTACACTTATCAAGGAAACTACATTGTGTCAGACTATACAGATGCAGGAGTAGGCTGCATGACATCATTGTCCCGGTTAGCCTGTGATACACATATGAAGCTATGGAGCCATGCACCTCTTCTGCTTTACCTTTGTGAAGACTTTTTGATTCTGTGCTAACATTCCTTCCTGTGCTCTGATGCTTACAGGCTTATTATAGCACTGCATTCATAGGTGTGTCCCAAAAAATCCCAAATCTGAAACATAAACAGTTCTATAAGATACCATTCTTTTTGTAAGTATACAGCTATTACAACATCCCACAACATAATCTACACAACATAATGTGGTGTACTCAGTACAGCCACCAGCAGACAACATCTGTCAGTGACCAGTACAAGTAGCATGTGAAAGGCAATGGTGAATCAAAGGACTACATAGCAATTAGGTAGTCATCCTGTGCATCAGACACATAGCTTCATTTTCCTGCATCAATAACAAGGATGACAAGGATGTGGCACAGGTATCATCACTTGCACAGGGTATTGTGTGTTGGTGCAGGAGGCCAAACCTGACCCAATAGGTTGGTAAGAGTGTGTGTGAGTCTGGAAGGGAAGCAGGCAAGATGGACCCTGGAATGCACCATGTGTCTACAGGTGATCTGATTGTGTGCAGGTGACCTGCTTGTGATAGTGGTGTGTGAGTGTCTGTGTGAACACAGTCAAGCTCAGTGCTAGCCTTATGTGACTGTATGTTGGACAGATTTGAACCATGCAGGGCAGAGCTGACAGTTCACTGTCTTCCCCCAAATGCAGGAACTGTCTCTGCCAGGAGTTGCACTGGCCCCTCCATACCCAAGTTCAGAAGTGGTGCTACTACCTGAGGGTAACTGCTGTCTACTGGGACTGTGTCCTCCATGGGAATACCCAGGACCATGAGCCCATGGCCTGACACATCTTGGTGTGGACAGCATACTTGCCTCTGGGGCACTAGATGTCCTGCCACTATGGGAGTGTGAGTGAGAATGCCACATGGGCTCTCAGCTTATGTAGTTGCTGAACTAAATCCATGGGTCTGATGCTCAACTCCAACCAGATGTCCTATCACAGACAATAACCATTTCAAGACAGATAATCTGTACTCTCTCAGACCATTGTCTTTCCACAGCATCAATCAGCTGATCCTGGGTATAAGCAACAGCAACATAGTGGAGGCATGTCAAACTGTGCTGCATCCATAACCCTGAGCATTCATCTGGAGGTCCTTTAAGAACATGCGTGTACCTCCATGATGACCCTAAACATACACTGAGTTGCACATGTCTGGACATTTACAACAGGTGATGGACAGACAGCAGGCCTCCTCTGAGCACCCCTATCAATCCACCTGTGTGGAACCTGGCCGGTATCAACACTCACTGCAGCCATACTTTCCGGTTCAATGTCCCCACCCTCTGACTGTCCAATATCTGTGGCTTCAGGGGGGTGGGTATGCGTAGGCATACTGACTATGCACGGTGATAATGAGGGTAGAGGAGGGATGTCAACCTCTATTACAGACTCAGCCCCTGCATCTCCCCTGTGCCTCACACTGGCCACCATCATAATTAGAGTCGGAAAAGACACTGACATCAGGTTGTAAAAGGGACAGAGACCAACCCCTTGGGCCCCCTGTGATAAAAAGGGAAAAGTGGTACATTAGTACATGCACTACTGTGCTCTACAATACTATCTTGCAATATATGTCAAGCTGTATACAATGATGTTAGTATTACAGACTTGTCTAACCCCCACCCTCATATACCAGGACCTGAGGGCAATACTTTCTAAAAAAATTCTTTAGTTGCTTGTAAATAATAAGCTCCTTATTCAAGACTCTCATGAGCAACAGTGATGCACACTGTTGACATTTGTCAACACTCTGCAGAAATAAGGCAATCTGAACTGTCCTACAAATACTGCAAATCTATCAGTGTGGTCACAACTACAAGGCATCGGTATGACTGTAAACCATGTTCCATTGGTAAAACTCTGTGAGGTTGGCAGTCATGCAGACAGTATATCAATCCAGCTGGTAGGCCTGGGATGATACTTTAGCAAGTGCAATGAACTCAATCTACATATGTATCATAACAGTGTTATGCTTACTAGGAGCAGGATCTTGGATGCATATGATTCCTGAAAAATTGAGGGAGAGGTAATGTAAACAGTAACTCATGTTGCACTATGCCAGGTTAATACATCCACAGATCTCACATTTACAATACATACTATGTTACTTGGTGTGTAGTTCACAATCTGGCAATGAGAGTCACACTGCAACTGACCTCCACCCCCCCCCCCACAAAAAATTATACCTTCCACCCATATCAATGTTTGTATGGCATAAAACACCAAATGCTACAGTACTCTAATGGTTATCCAACTAAGCATACCTGGACGCTCCTCTTCTGTGGAAACAGTGGCATCCACATACATGACGTACTATGTGATAGATGGCTGGGAGCTGTTCTTTGTTCATAAGTTCACCAGGAATTCCTCTGTGGCTAACAATGATTGTTCTGATGCAGGCCCTCCACCTATGACACTACAGTTCCTTGCCACATTTGCTACTCTTCTGCTGGTGGAATGTATCACATCTGTGGCACATTGTTGCACCTGCTTGTATGTCCTGCTCTGTTGTCCAATGGCATTCACACTGTGAATCAGGTCAGCCCACAATGCTGCCTGCTGTTCCTTATTTGTCCTCCACCTGGACAGCAGGAGTTGGTGATGCCAACATAGGGCATCAATGATAGCTTCATTCTTCATTCTTCATATCTGTAAAAGGTCCCCAGCATCTCAGATACATAACTTGAAAGACAACAAAATGGGAACATATGTCAGGATCATATACATGGCAGTATAATATGTAGCAATAACATATAGCTACCAGTAATCACTGCTTGGTTATACATCTCACATTTGTCACCATGCAAACATAGTAAGGGTGTGGATGTGAGAAGGATAGTGACAGTACGCATCCATCCCTGCTTGTGCCATGTTGTATGGTCACACAAGCAAAGCAAATGTCTATTAAGTTGTGGCCTGTATGTGTAAACCCCCCCCCCCATGTAATATGCAAAACAAGCAGTGCTGCACAAATAGCAGTGCAGTATTACCACCTCTGTCAACATGAAATTCCCAGGAGAGTGGTATATCTATGTAACAGAGAACATTCCACTCATACTGTTCACTAGTTCCTCTTTAGGTCTAACCCATCTGCAGATCAATCACGTCAGACGTACAGTTCCATGCAAGTTGTAATGCTGTAATCCCTATTCCCCCTAAGTCCATGGATAAATATACATCATGTTGGAAACAAAATGGTTAAATACCCGATGGAGTACAATATTCCTTTGTTGAACAATACTGATATATAGATGATGCGGCAGCCAGTTGACCATAAAAAGTAACTCTCATAGGCAATGTTTTCCCTAGATTGCTGTCTGCCTTTTTAACATGGTTATGTATCAGGGAGTGATTCCCTCAGAACCAATCTTTGCTTCTGAACTGCAAATTGCAGCCAGCACATCTGCTTTCCATTATAATCAGCCAATTCCATGCAACCACTAAACAAGAGATAAGGCCTCAAGGTATATTACAACCCCTTCCTCTATGTTGGGTTTGGAAATAGTGGGGGACAGATCCTATGTCATGGAAGACAGGATATCTGTAACAGCTACTATTTACAAACAAATGTGTGTGCTACAGGCTGGAGCTGAAGGTAATGCTGCAGGCAATAGGCATAAGCTGAGAGGGTGAGCACTTTGCAGGATAACAAGCTGAAAAAGTAAGTGTAGGACCTGTGGTAGCTTTGTTTTATAGGCCGAGCCAGAATGAGTGTAGCCACACAACTCCAAGTCAGGTATTGTGTCAGGTAAGTGTGTCAGCCAATGGTATCAGTAAGACAATGCAAGCCAAAATCCTTGGTTTGTCCTACAAAAAAGGTAGGTCTACACTAACCATGATGTCAGGCAGGTGGACAACTGCCAGATCACATGCTATGCCATGGAATTCCCCTGTTGAGTATATGCTGGCAACCCTTGTGTCTAGCTCAACCACCATATAGGCATGCCACTTGTGTATTTGTGGTTTTCTGTGATATCACCAGCAAAACATTGTGGGCTGCAGTGTGATATTACTGAGGCACAATTTCAGTACACACCAACATTGAGCGGGAATGTAGCCTAGTACATTACCTGTTGCACTAGGAATAGGATGAGAGTGGCCCTATCTGTATGCCTCTGTAATATAGATGCAGATATTCCAACTGTGCTGCTTTGGGTTGACAAATAGGTAATGAGACATACATTCATATCACACTACATAATACTGATAGCCACATACATGTATTTTCATTGGTAGATGCAGCTGTACTTGAACCCATGACCATGTGTGCCAAAAAGCTATTATTTTAGTGCATTTTACTGACTGAGCTACTGCGTCACTCTTATTGCTGGTGAATTCCTACATGCTGTAGTTATCATTCGACTGTTATCTGCTGTAAAATACTGCACTTACATGTATTAGTATGTGTATGGCATTAAGAGTGCTGTATTTGTTTAACAGAGTTCCAGTTAACATCCTCCATTCCATTAATGTTTCATCAAGTGTGTTCTTATATGTTGTAGACAAAATGGCAGGGTTACCTGCTATCAGATACCTCAATTATGTCTAAGCTTATGTGTGTGCCTTTATAGTGATGTATTTGTATACTAGAGTGCAAATTGCAGTACTATTTTTGTATTAATTTCTTAGCTGGTTTGCACTGTGCAGCATGATGCACTGCACTATTTAAACATGCTTAATGGAGGAACTGCAGCATTACTATGTTTTGCTTAAAACAGCTGTTTTGGTTAGCAGCTGTGTGGCTTGGTGGGATGACCTACTGTTCTGCAGGTGTGAGGGTCATGGGATCAAAAGAGGATATAGGTATACATTTTTGAATGTGCTTAATATTGTTCCAAAAGCTTATATCAGTACAGTGCTATTTAGCATGTTTTAGGTTCACAGATTAGTACTAGGCTAACTACCCTTCTGAGCTATTGTAAGCTTAGCCAATTGTCCCATATGAGAATCAAACCCTGTACCTTGGATTTATAAGGTAGACATCTGAGCCACTATGTCAACCTCCTACCTCTGATGATGTGGCGCACTGAGCCATGTTGTGCAAAAAATCTTTAAAGAAAAGAAAAATGGGCAGATAGGACAATGTTGAAAAGGGGTGCAAGCAGGAGGAAAACATAGTGAAAGGCAGGTAGGGATGTGCAGGACAAGTGTAGGAAAGAACCGTAACTATATATTTCTTCACTAGCAACAGCTGTGCATTTTAACAGATCGTTTAGCTGAATTTGGACTGTCACCCACAGAGAGGGGTGATGACAACCTAACTGTGTTATCAAGCCAGTTGGACCAAATTATGTGTCCAGTGTACATGTGTGCAAAATGGTGAGCTATGTATAGGACAATATTTTTTTTTTGGGGGGGGGCAGGTGCCCTATTTTTTTTAAGGGGAGAGTGGAATGTTGTGGAAGGGACATAGGTACATATGGGGGAGATAATTTGGGAAGGTGAGGAAGATTTTGCAGACAGAAAAGACAGCAGAAAGAGTTGGTGTGTGAGACAAGAGAGGGGTGAACATCTTGTTGTGGAATCCCAGTCTCCGGAGCATCCACAAGGTAGCAGAGTGACTCAAGTCTGCACCCAAGGGACTGCCGGTACTGCTCCTTCACTGCCCCTGTGGTGGCAGTGGTGCAGGCTGGCATCCGGGGTAAGGTTGCCTCACCAGAATGGTGAGCATGCTCTCCGTCCAGTGCAGGTGACCTCCAATAGTTTGATAGAGCAACCTGCACACCATACCTGGTATTTCATGACGAATAACAAAAATCACCCCCTCCACAGCTGCTCCTAGAGGGGGGACCAGCCTTTGGGGTGAAACTACCTGACACCACAGGTAGTACAGGTGCAGCAGAGGTGGCACCACCAGCCTGCAGCCCAAGTGTACTGTACTCCAGTACCATGGATGGGGGTGCCAAGGTAGGTTGATTGCCTGGAACCTGCCTACCTTGTCCCACTGCAGTAAATTAGATATAAACATAACGCAAGATTAGTAATAGCTAAACCAATGCTAGCATTAACATAATAGAACATAATATTGATTAATCCAAATACATACTAAGGTATATTATGTGGAACACAGCAATAAATAACATAATGGTTATTATGTTAACAACAAACCAGTAAGAAATTACCCATAAGGGCAACATAACAGTTTAACAGAATATATTAATATCAAATCATAATAATAAACATTAATCAATTAAAGAAGATAAGTGACGGGGAGAGACAGAAAAACATACCATTAGTGAACTCGTAGATGATATTACTACACAGACTACTAATACGTACTTCTACAGGTGTGCAGTGTCAGTTGTGAGTACAGTGACTCCGATTCTTGTATAGATGATGTTGCATGTACATACCTCTCTCAATCTGTTAGCAAGGGACATCATGAGTTAAGTACTAACAAAGGCAGGTACATAACTACAGGGAACTGTTTCACATACTGTGCTCATATATTACTACCAAGGTGTTCTGTAAACAGATTTGCAAATAAATTGAATTCCAGGTAATCATTTGTCTGCTAATCAAGGACCAGACAGATTGGGGAAGTTGTCATTACATTATGAAAAATTGTGACAGTTGACAGGTATGTTTGTGTACATTAAGTAGACTAGACAGCCTGTCATGTCTTAATTGGCTGTATGAGAGTAGAATCCAAAAGTTGTGACTCCAGGGGATATGTGCACTTAATTTAACAATTGACTGGAGGCAGATTAGAACACACATGTAGTGTATACAGCCCTATTGAAGTTATTTGATTACATTACTTATCATAGCACAATCCTGCTTTAAATTTTATTGTTATTGTCCTTTAGAATCTGTCAGTTATACACATGATATCTGCCCAGAATGTGAGCTACCTTACCCATATACTTTGTTCTTGGAGTGGGAGGAATAGAGAGCATTATTTGACTCAAACTGGCCAGAAGACAGGCCTGAACCATACTATGGGTAGTGCAATACATTTATCAGGCAATTATTTTTGCATTCTCTATTAATTTCCATTTTCACTTGACTGAAGTCACATTAGAACACACATTCAGTGACTGCAACCCTACTGCAGTTATTTGCACTCATTACTTATCAAAGCACAATCCTGCTTTAAACTTTATTGTTATTATTTATTGCTTATTGCACTACATTTCTCAGAAATTTTCTCTAATTACCATACTCACACCTCATCCTGGCCAGGTCCCCTGCATGTGACTGGACATTGCGAGTCCATTCAGCTGTTGCTGTTGGAAGATAAGAAAACCATTATGCATACCAGGTTTGCACAGATTCAGCTTGTATATTAGTAAAGTAATAGCAAACATACTTATATATCTGTGGGGTTTGCCCACCCTTAGCCTCTTGGACCAGGTGTCCAAGGTTCCCCTGTTTCTTCACTTCAGGTCATCATAGTGGTGATGACACTGTCCACCAGTGCGGGGAATACCAGTAGCACTGGTAAGATCCATGACCAAATGATGCCAGGCTTCAGCTTTACATTCTGAGCTCTAGTAAACACCCTGCAGCAGCCAGGCTTCACAGTTTTGGACCAGGAGTCCAACAAACACTCTGGACTCCTGCACATCCTATTTTCTGGGCCCAAAAGCACACTACCTCATCAACACTGGCAGGCATATCAACAGTTTTCTATGGACTCCAATGAATGGTGTAGAATTCCAGCCTATTGGCCTTAATATAGGCTGATTTACTGCCCTTACATTTCACACAGTAACTTTCAAAAAAGCACCTCATTGCTTAGCATTGCACAAACTATTTTAGTGGAGCTGAGCATCACACAAACTATACAACTGTGTTTCAGCAGAGCCTAGCAATTCACAAACAAAAGTAGCCATTGACCATATTTAAGCGGTGCTTGGCATCGCTCAGCTTTTCCAAGTCTAACAATTTTGTTTTTGTATGAAACCGCCCTTTGGGTTACCTCACACATTTTCACAGCATGAAATTTAAAAAGGTATGAGTTGTCAGGACTCATACCTGGGACTTACTACACTTTAGGGTGTGACTCAACCGATTTAGCTACTTGGATAGGAAGAAACCAGTATACCTTTACATATACTACTAAGCTACCTGTTAGCATTGCTAAGTTCCACACCACACTGCACAAATGGCCATTCAAAAAAAATAAATAAATAAAATTTATAAATTAATAAATAATTGCATCCGGTTTTTATTTTTAGATGTCCGGCAAGTGTCAGCTGTGTATGTATAAGTGCAGCTCGGCACTGCTGCACACCATGCCATGCCGCTCAAATGGACATTAAAAAAATAAAAAAAATACCATTCAAACATATTTATACACTAGCAGAGTACATTACAAGGATTCTTATCCTGTGCATAACATCTATCCAGGAATGTCCTGGACAATCCACAACTACAAGACAGCCTCCACTCTACTTCTTACACAGATTCAATATCTGTATTATTGTGATCTCCCTCAGCAGTGAAACATTATTAATATGCATGGCGTACTGCAGAGAGGGAACCATGGCTGTGCACATGGATACATTCCGTGTAGGCTCTACAAGGAGCCAACATGGATGTTATGGCTGTGTACATGGGTACATTCCATATAGGCTCTACAAGGAGCCTACATGGATTTTATTGAATCCTGGGGGTTTATCCATTTACTGAGTCTGCTGTAGGATCTAAGTAAAGAGCCATGGTTAGCCTTTCCTGTTGTGAAAGTCATCACACTTGAATTCCTATATCTAAATATTACTGGTTTTAAAGAAACACCCCATCTGTAGAGCTCTAAACCTATCCATCCACATTAGCTACAACAGCAAGCATTACAGATAAATAACCCAACATATGTCTCATTGATGGAATTGGCCAACCCTTACATATCAGGAAGAGCATTTCCCAGGGTGCCTATAAAACTAGTCTGGACAATTGGATGGATGACAATCTGAGTTATGTACTGAAAATCTGCTTAATGGGGACAATATTAATCTTTCTGCAGTACTGAGTAACACAGCTGGGTTTTCCAGTTGTCTTCTTGGCTGTAAGCTTAGTTGGATCATATGAATTTGTGATAAATTTATAAATGGATGAAAGCATAATGGTCTGTTAACTGTTATGCAGTCAATACTCAAAAAAGTTGTATAACTGTTTATATGTCAGTATCTCAGTTCCCCAGATATTCCTGTACAACAGGTGATACAGTGCATTTTGTCTAATTGTAAGGGTCAGGTTAATGGAGAAAGACGAGTTTCTGTTTTTTTTTTCTTCTAATTTTCCCTTTTCTTCAGGTTTGTGTGACTTCTGTTGTAGCACATATACAGATCTGGGGTATGAGGCAAATAGTGTGTTATGCTGGTTTTCTGCAGGAGGAAGGGCTTTTTGTGCTAGTGTGAGTGTGTCTGTGTGTTTTTTGATTTATTTAGGTGTTACGCTGAAGTATATTAGTTTCAGTTATAATGGTTTACATACTCAGGAAAACAGTGATATTTCATTATGGAGCCCTTAATGTATGTATCCCATCCAAAGATGAAAAGGAACCAAAAGGAAAATTGGACAAAACGTGTTTCACTCTTAAAATAAAATCCTTAATATTACATATTGAATACAGACCTGCAGAAATTAAAATAAAATATATATATCCATGCACAGTGAAACATCAAGATCTGAGGAGCTTCTTTACTTGGATGCATGTTATACTGTTTAAATAGCTATCAAACCTCTTATCAAGCTATAAATAAATTAATTTCTGTAACACAGCTGGCAGTGCTTGAGATATAACATGAGCTACACAAAGATAAACCTATGTGACATCTATCTATTGGATTGTAAAACTGCTGCATATATTTACTTTCACATCTCTGCAGCATGTGGATTTCTCTTTGCAGACTTTTGAACAGCAAAACTGCATTGCTTTATGCTTGATATAATACATTCGTCAATTGCTTTATGCTTTATATAATATATTGTTCAATGTCTTGCTGTTTTGCAAAACTTACATGTCATTTCTTTTTGACAATTAAATATTATACTGTATGGTCGTCTATAATAAAAAAAATGGTAGATCTCATGCACTTGTATTAGGTAACAGAGTACTGTCACTAAATGTTTGCTAATAATAGACACAAATAATTCTTGATTTGCAGACCCTTTTGCTTGTCCACTAACAAGCTTATCAGTAGAATGGTAGGAGGCAGTCCTTTAGTACTACCCATAAAACACACCTGAGTTTTGTTCCGAAGGATATTTATCATCATAACTGACTCAGCCAGTAAGTGCAGAAAGAGAGAAGGACAAAGGCTATGCGCATAAAGAATTTTAAGTAGCCAGTCAAACAACAGGACTTTGTGGCTTTAATTAAAAAGAGTTTGATATTCATAGTCCAACACTCACAATTACCTAAGGCAAATGTGCAAATTGCACTGCTTTGCATGTATGCAATTAATGCATTTAATTGGTTCAGTTTCAGGTCGGTTAGCACTCCAAAAATTATTATTCCTTGTAATACTGCATCTTCTTTACCATGACTGTATAATTACATGAATTTATTGAATAAAATGAAATAATCCTCATATCAACATTTCCTGATCACTTCCTTTTGCTGTAAGCATGAAAGCTTAACAATGTACAGGATGCAATATATAGTTGAATAACTTTTCCATTTTATTTTATTGTATTTTTATCAGTGATTTTTTTTTTTTAGTCAGATTGATGGTAAAGCAAACTCATCAATGGCTTTTAAAATAAGACAAAAATAAGAGATTTTCTAAGACCAACTGATAATTGTCTGTACAATGCACTTCAAAAAAGTCCAACCATAATACTTTCAACTTATATCTGTATAGGCTCTCCCCATATATGTTTGGTTAGACTGCGTACATAGCTGTAAACTTTCTGTACTGCAACCCCCCCCCCCCCCCAGGTTTTCTGTCCTCCATAATTCATGTATGAACAAGTAAAACGTGTATCAATGTAAATGTAATTCATCTTCTGAAGTAGAGATCACTGGAAAATACTTATGTTTAAAGTCTCCCTTGTCAGAAAATGAGGTATCTGCTCTGTTAAAAGAAATGCTCCATATGCCTTATAGTAAAAGGAAGGAAGACTTTGTAACTGACAAGAAATTCTTAGAGGCAGTACTGAGCTTCTGCAGTGGGTACATTCAGATGCATCCAATGTCTTCGCTGGTGAAACATAACTGAGGCACTGCTCTACTTATTAGTGAAAAGTTCACTACTATGGCAACTTTACAGACAGTCAATTTCAGGAAGGACAGAGTCCCGTTAGGTGTTTCTTTAATTAAAAATATTTCAGGTATTGTCTATAAGCTGAACTGAATTACTCCCATTATACTTACCTTTAGTTATGTTCATGTTGCATTTCTACAATGTATGTGCTTTTGAAATGATGTAGCATGAATCCTGCAACAGACATGCTGTAAAAGCTTATCAAAAGTATTGCCTGTAAACTGTCAACATTCTCGGGTCTGTGCATACCTGTTTGTCTATGCTATACATTATCTGGCCACTCCAATTACCCAGTTATCAATCAATAATAGACAAAAAAAAATTTTTCATCGGTAGGTACATCTGCAAAAATATAGCATTGATGCAGGGGATCAATCATTGCAGTTGGTATTAATGCAAGCCTAATCTGAGGTGTGTAGTACCTGTGAATCTATCATTTGCAGAAAATAAGAAAGGTGCTAAAAATCCCCAGAGCATTATCAGAACTATTTACATCTCTTCCGGAAAGCTGCTACAATGAAATAACTAATTAGTTAATAAAATGCATTTCTGAGTGAGCACTTCATCAGACTGAGGTAAGACAATGATAATGCATTATAAGTAACAACATTAGTTGCAGGCAACAGCAGCATTAAATGTTTTACTGCCATGCAGTCACTGAAATAGTACAGCAATTCTCTGTGATTTTATAATAAAACTGTACACGTATACATATGGACAAAGGCAGTCAATAAGCAAAGTGTTATCCTAACTACCCCCCCCCACAAATCCTGAGTAATCTCTCTCTACTTACATGACCCCCCCACCTCCCATAGAGATACCAATGATACTCGGGACCCCAAATGGTTTGGGGGGGTGTATAGACTTGCAAAGGCCCAAGTGGTTGTTAGGCTAGTAAGAACCCATGAACTTTCCAGTCTTTGTAAATGAGATACCTGTGGAAGGTAAAGGATTATTTTCATCGACTTTACATATCAACTTGGGGTAAAACCTCTGCTTTTACAGAGTCTGATATCTCCCTACCAGGTTCAAGTAAGACTGAAGAGATAATTATGCAATTCAGATTTCTTAGGTATGAGCCACACTCACTTGTAATGAGACATAACCCTGTCTGGCACCATATACACTGGGCTGGCATCACCTAGGTGCAGAAGAGCAGGCACATTCTATGGCAGATGCACATGCACCTTCATTGTGCCATAAACCAGAGGGAGGAGCAGTCACCTGTATATGCCCGATGTCTCCTTTGCTCAACAGAAACAACAATAAATTCAGTGACATATCAGTACTGGAATGTGATCTACAGAGCTGAGTGCTGAAATGCCCAATCTACTTAAAAATGTAAGTTATACAAGATTTCCTGACTGCTGAGGTAGCATTGTCGCCTCACAGTTAGACGTTGTCCGTTCGATTCTCAGTTAGAGCGTCTTCTGTGTGGCGACATGCATGAATGGGTGTTCCTTCATTGAAGGTTGTGCGTTAGGCCCGGCAAGTCAGCACGTAAAAATCTATTGCCAATCATTAGCGGATTGGAGTTCCGCTGTGGCGACCCCTAACCGGGAAAAGCCGAAAGACACAACAACATACAAGATTTCCTGAAACTTTCAAAAAATTTGACATTTTCACAATGTTTGACACCTCTTTTATGTAAACATTAATGGAAAGTGAAAACTAAAGAAAATAGTTTAAAACAGACATACTTAGGATCATAATATTAGAAAGAGGCAATTACTTCTAGATTTCACTGTGACTTCTTCAGGAGTATCCTCAGAAGTACTGGGAAGCTGAGAAGCTTTGTTACAGTATGCACTCATATATAACAGTGGCATGGCTGCTTACAGCTATTATATTCCCTTACAATTTCAGTAAAGTTAACATTGACATACTTACTTAATGCAGACTGTAGTATCTGGCAAGGGAAATGTTCAGTGCCAAAGTGAAGGCAACCATATCGCATTTAAGCATTAAGCCACCAAAAAAAATGCTTGTCATTCTCTTCCCCACCCTTCCATCATTCACTTATAAACCTACATTTGAAAGTAAACATTCTTACATATAACCCAAGTGAACAATGTAGAACTCACAGAAAAATGCAGAGAGAGGAAACAAATCCACACTATAATGAAAGTTCCAATTAGTAAGACTGTCATGTATGCATTTAATTATTTTTGTTACTGTTGAATTATTCATTGAAATCTGTGACTACACTCAGAAGGCATATAGGTGTAGCAATTACAGCAAAACTTGTATTTGTAGGGAAGGACTGTTGCATCAAGGAAAAAGGTACAGGAGAAACAGTTTTACTGCTGTGGTAAACCAAATCCTCATAGATGTACTAAAAACCTATGAAAGGCATGCTTCTGGAAAAGGTGGGCCAAAGCAGTCAGGACAAGCAAAGGCTTGTACTCAAGTTGTAGCTGAAATAAATGCTATAGGTTGAAGGAACCTCTACATGGTATAGTACAAGAATGCAGATAATGGCATGAGAAGTCACCCCAGGACAAACGCTAGAAAGAAAATAAATGCTCATAATAGCATCTGTGGTGAGACTTTCAATGTCCAACCTTTAACACCTGAAAAGAAGTACTTGCTCACTTTGCAATGTCATGACTATGATGCAGAAGAGGAGAGTGTAGGATGAATTTGAGGTGGTGTGGACAACAGTAGTTTCAGAGAATGCCAACATCTACATACAGGTGGTGTAGAAGGTCAGTCTTTTGCTGGCACTGGCAATTTCAGGGCATGTTTACTTTGTTATTTTATTCAGTTTTATTTGGAATTTTTTATCAGGAAAGTCCGACTGTGCATGAATCCCATTTTCAGTGATGGCCTGGTGAGAAAACCTCCAACATATATATTTCAATAAATCAACTACATAATAACACATGAAGTACAGTAACAAACAGTAGAATCAACATACAGGATAAATAAAGTCACATCAGAAAATCATACAGTGAATATTAAACAACAATCATATTATATTGGACACCTAGTAAAGTACAATCAATAGTGATAACCAATGATAAAGATGTTAAGCATTCTATGGGCAAACAACTAAGAGAAAGGAAAGATTTTACAGTTGGCAGGAGATTAGGAAATGGAGTTAAAGTAGGGAGTTAAATAACTGGTGCTTTGGCTAATAAGACAAGGGAGGAAAGGAAAGGAGGAAAAGAAAAGCAAGGGAGAGAGAAGGAAGAAGGGAGAAGGAAGGAAGGAAGAGAGGGACGAGAAAGGAAGTGAGGGAAGGAGTAACAGGTAGCACCAACCTGGTGTAAGACATGTGCAGAGTCGGGAGAAATCTCTTTAGAGATTGAATTTGTGACTACATGGCATTGCTCTATCATCTGTAGGAATCCTGTTCCAGACCTTGGCTTCTGAGTAGGAATATAGGTAGTGTGACCAATAGATTTTTACGGTTAATGGATTTCAAGGAGGTGTTTTTCAGATGAGAGAAGAGGGTGACTAGAGAAGTAATGGTTAAGAATGGTGCTGGTTACTGGGTAGAATGAGGATTTGTATACCATATTATCAGCAAGGAGGAGTTGGGTCAACTTGAGGTAGTGAGGTAACTCAAGCCAGTTTAAATATCTGAGGGCAGGGCAGTGTTTGGAGGTGTATGACTGACTGGCTGCAAATCTAGCTACTTTGTTACAGCAAAGGTCAAGTTTTAATCTTAGGGAGATCTGAATGTTGGTGAAAATCAGTAAGGCATATATCAGTGAAGGAAGGAAGTATGTATTTGCTATAGTTACTCTTGTGGAGTTGGTAAGGAATCTTTTTGATCGATAGAGTATGGTGTGTTGTTTTTATGCACTTTTGAATATGAAGATCAAATTTCAGTTGATTATTATGACACCAAGTAACTTTGTGTGAGGTACAACTTCAATTTCAATTTTGTTGACAGAGGGAATTTTGAAGGGGTCTTTTATGTATATTTGGGAATTGGGGAGAAATAAGAGCAGTTTTGTTTTATTTGGATTTAGGAAAAAGCTGATTGTCACTGAGACAATCTTCAATAGATTTGAAAAGCTTGCTGAATGACAGATTGTAACTGGGAAATACGATGACAGAGAAGTCATCTGCATATTATATAAGTGCAGCTTGCTGGCAGGATGTATGTAGATCATTTATAAATATGTTAAAAGGAGAAGGCCAACTACTGAGCCTTGTGGGATACCTGTATTAACTGGCAGGAAAGTTGAGTAAGTAGAGAGCCATTTAGTGACTGTTGTACTGGAAAAACCTAAATCATAGATTTTTCAGAGTAGTTTGGTATGTGAGGCTTTATTGAAAGCTTTAGCAATATCTAAAAAGAGGTAAGACACTAAATTGTTATCTCTGGCTTTAATGACATGGTCCAAAAAGGAACAAGGACTGTTGTTGTACTATGATCTGGGCAAAAGTTATGTTGGGTAGAGGTTAATAGATTTTCTTGGAGTAAGCATCGTAACAGTTGTTTATGAATTCATTTTTCTAAGATCTTGGAAAGAGAAGGCAAGATTGCAATTTGTCTTTAGTTTGCTATTTCTGTGGAGTTTTCCCCTTTATGAAGAGAAATTATGTAAATATTTTCCAGAGAGATGGGACATATGACTCACAAATGGATTGATTAATCAAGATAGAGATTGGGTAGGCAATAGAAGGGGCAGCAATCTTTAGATATTCATATGGATGATTGTTTACAGAGGGTGGAAAGGGCTGAAGTTTGTGTAATACATTTTTTATATAGGACATAGAGACAGATTTTAAGTTGAAAATGGCATTGTTAGAGTGGCTACAGTAACGGTTTATATCCATCCATCCATACACGACCCCTTTTTCCCATTCTTACACATGGGGTTGGTGGTGTCACTTCAATGGTGACAATCATCTACAGCCAAGGTTTACAGCACAAGTGGCTAGTCCTGCTGTGGTAGTTCATCCCAACCACACACACCCACACACACTTATACCTATGGTCAATTTACAGCATCCAATCCACCTACTGCATGTCTTTGGAATATGGGAGGAAACTGGAGCACCCAAAGGAAATGCATGCTAACACAGGGAGGACATGCAGACTCCACACAGAAGACACCCTAGCTGAGAATTAAACCAGAGAACCTCTTGCTGTCAGTCAAAAGTGCTATGAGCTGAGCCATATTTATATGTAAATGTGAAATGTTTCCTCATCGTGTACTTCATCATTAACAGCTGTAGCCTCACTGCTGAAGACAGCACAAGCTTAGTGTGAACATCATAAAGCTGCTAAAAACAATATGTCTGTCCCAGGTCACATTAACCACATCACACCATTATATATTTCCAAACATGGTCATTACCATAAACCATCATGTGATCTCGTCCACCACAGCAGGCTGATGTTTATGGCAGAACAGCTGTTGGCAACAGTGCTATTATTTTCATTCACATTCTCATGATACAGCCTCAGAACAGTGGCGGCATGGTCTCAAAATGTTGGTAAGGCCCCATACTCCACAGAAGATGGATAACTCTGCAGGCAGTGATGCAGGCTCACACACTCAACATAATGAGGAAATTACATCACAACAAGGGGGTGGTATACCACATAGCTCAGCATTTCTTTCTTGTGCACTGGCTGAATCTCGGGATGAGGAGACAACCCTTTCTGAGATACCAGTCCAGTAACTACTGTCAGCCTGTATACAAGGGTACCAGACAAAGGAATCTTTCATATTTAGCTCTGAAGACAGACCATGTCTGCCCAGCAGCAGATGTGTTGCAACATAGTTCAAATGCAGGTTACTGCCACTGAGAATCAAGAGTGCTACAGAGTCTACATGAAGTATTTCTCCAGTGCGTGGGTATGATGGAGACCATGGACAATGCATGATGATCCTCATTCATAGAATGATTTCAAACATGCCATCCATACCACTCTCTATATGTACACTAGTGGAGGATGGAGTAGGCACATACATGGTGAATAAGGAAGACATATATCAAGTGCGTGCCAACAAAGTGCTGCAGGCACTCATGTGGATTCCCTCAAGAAGAAGGCTGGTAGTTGTCATCAAATTTTTACAACATGAAGTAGAACCTCTGAGTCAAGGAATACGTCCTGCAGTACTATTAGGTCAAAGTTAAGAGGTTTCCCTGCATCCAGTAGATCCCATCATCAGAGTAACTCAGCAAGCTGACATGCTAGCACTTGGTTACAGGATTTGGGACCATCACAAATATTATCTTTAGGAGATATTGTGTATGACACTATCCAAATGAAACTAAAAATTTCAAGTGTTATACCACAGAAGTTACTCACCTGGATAAAAATATGTTCAGAGTGGTAGAGATGACATCACATCACATCTGTTACAAATGAGAAATGCTGCACTTGCCTTAATGTTTCTGAAAAATGAAGGAAAGAAAAAAAACTGTAGCAATAACACATTTCATAATGTGAAACAAAATGCATTTGTATTACCAACTAAATACAGCTTCAGTAACACATCCCTTCCATTACTCAGATTACAGCTCTAAACAGCTACTGCTTTTCAGTTGCTCTAAACTCTGCCAGTATAACGAACATCTGTGTCACTAACCACTGAACACTGTACAAATGATGATGGCTACTAACATATATGAGTAAATAATCTCACTATGATATGTGAACAAATATCTGATGTACATGAGCTTTGCTCGCACTTTTGTGTAACCAGTGCAGATACCTGCTGTGCTTAATCATAATGACTAAGAATGCTACACAGAGATTTTCCCATTTTGCTCATGATGTTTTTCCACTTGGATTTTTTTTTGTATTCTTTTGTTTTACCTTCATTCATTCTAAGAAAGAATGATTTATTGTTTACAGGTTTAGATTTTCATAGGCAGTGTTATTGCTATTCCACATTGTGAGTGCTAATTATGTGCATGCAGTGTGTAAGCTAACAGTTTTTACATTTTACTATGTTTACATTTATATATCTATTTATTTATTAATTTAAATGTCTAGTATGATTAAGGGACTCATTTTTGCTAGAAAATGATGTTTTGGGAGGTTGATTAAGGGGACCATTTTTGCTAGAAAAGGGTGATCTTGGAGGGTATTGTGGCCTGATATTTGTATAATTTACTGTGTAAATTTTTACTTTCAGTTTTATCAACCAGCATAATAATGGTGGGTTGAGAAGAATTAGATGAGACATACCAAGGTTAAAGAAAAACTGTTGATGACATGTGAAGAGCCCAGATATGTAGTGACAATGTGTCAGGGGTGCAGGGTAAACAAAATTTGTGTACATAGTCTACTATTTTGTTTTATCTCACTTTTATCTAGAGACTACTGTTGTAATGTGAATATATGTATGTGTTTTATTATGTGCATGTGTGTATAATACATATCACTATATATCTGTATATAAAGCTATCTACATATATAATGATTATATGTTATAAAACTGCAGATCAAGTTTCATCGAAAGTAAATATGTCAAAAAAGTTCAACAATCACATTCCTTTAATGGTATCCCAGAATTTTTGTGGGTTTTTTCGATGTTTATGTAGGATTGTGGTATAGAAAAGTTTTTTTTTATCACTCTGGATTTGTTTTTTGGTTAAATTTCTTAATGATAGATGTCAAAGGAGCCTTTGCTTTTATTAGCTTGGTATTGGGACCAGAGTTTGGCTCTTTGTTGTAGTAGTTGCCTGTTTTCTATGGTAAGCCTTGGATAGTAGTTAGCTTTATTTTCATGATCAAATTATTTAGTTAAAATCTAATAAAATCACATTCATCTAAAAAAGGAAAAAAAAAAATATCCAAGTAAAGTGATCGCTAACAAAATAAGAATATTACATTTGTGATCACCTAACATAAACAGAAACTTTGCTTTTATATGGAGGGGTTCAGCTCTTACACCTCTTGGAAATTAAATACTCACACAACTGGAAAGAAAGGGGTTATTGCATAAAAGGATATTATAGTCAAACTGTTGCAATTCCATCGTAATATATATATATATATATATATATATATATATATATATATATATACTTCTTTTTTTTTTTAAATATTTTTATTCATTTCCAAAAACAAGAAAACATGAATGCAGGTTATTTATGACAATGAAGTATTTATAAATTATTTAAAAAGGTAGGCTAAAACCTCTAAACAGATATCAAACATTAAAACCAAAATAAAGTATTTACAAGGGTGTCTATTGTTGACATATAATTGACTTTCTATACAATTGTTTCCTGATTATAATCTGCTGCAGTCATTATTCTCCAGTATTTCAGTTACTTTTGCCATGCTACGTATAATGATGTAGTTCTTTCAGTTCTTCCTTTAATAGTGTTCATTTCCAATTGCGATACTGCTGACACCTTATTCATGAATTGCTTAAAAGTTGGAGAAGCTTTGGATTTCCAGTTTGATGTAATGTTCTTCCTTGCAATAGCTAGGAGAGTCCATAAGATTACATATTTTGTTCTTGGCACACAGTCGGGTACAGGTGCATTAAACAAAATAATAGATTTGGAAATCTGGAATTTATCATTGAATACCATTTGCAGAAAATAATTTATTTTATCCCAATATGGTTTAATCAAATGGCATTCGAAGAACATATGTTGCCAGTCTGTTTTTATTGATAAATCACATCTCCAGAAGCCAATATTTTTCTTAAACATAAGTTCCATTTTATGAGGGGTTACATAAGATCTGTGGATGAATTGCCATGTAAAAAGTCTCCAATGTAATGATAGTGATGTCTGCTTTGGAGAGAGAAGAATTAGTTTTTTTATCTCTGTCATTTGGCACATGTCCATTGACTGATCTATAATAATTCCATATTTTGTCATTATTATGCATTTTTATTTTTTTGTTTGTTTTATAAATAGATGATAAGTATCCCTTTCCAGTAATGGGTTGATTTGTTAGTAATATTATATGTTCTATAAGGTTAGGAACATTTTGTCTTATTGATGGTTGCAATGTTTCTTGTTTGCTTAATATATACTGTCTTAATTCTTGTACATGTAACCACGAACTATCTTCCATATTTAATTTCTGTTTAATCTGCTCTATTGTCAGAGGTTTTCCAGAGTTTAGCAATTGATGCCAATATGTTAATCCCTTTTCTTTAAGCATGTTGACTTATTATATTACCTTGTGTGTACGCTACTGGATATAAAAGAAATGGCCATGCTTTAATATCAGGATTGCTATTAATAAGATTTTGGAAACTTTTTAATGTATAAGTAATGTATTTGGAACTTATATTTTTATTCTTATGTATCATCATATATTCCTTCATCAGCCATAGAAAATTGTTTGGTATGAAATCTGTATACTTATTTGCTACTACAAATCCTGATTTTAACCAGATTCTCTCATGAACTAGCTTCCATTTTGATGTATATTTTGTATTTAGCCATAATGATATTGTTTTAATAATGGATGAATGCAAATATATTTCTATGTCTGGTAAACCTATGCCACCTATATCCCAATCATCTAGATGATACTTCATAGCTATCCTTGTTTTTTGGATACCATAGGAATCTTACCATTAAATCATTTAATTGTTTTAGGTGTGATTTAGCTGGTGGCAAAGAACAAGCTTGTATGACATAAAGAATTTTTGGAAATATGATCATTTTAATTATATAAAGCCTTTCTTCCATTGAAAAGAAGAATTTATTCCATCTTTGTATTAGATTTTTAATATTATTTAAGGTCTCTTTATAATTTGTTTCAATTGTAGTATTTAGGTTGTTAGTTATTATAATTCCCAAGTGTTTAATTATATTATCGGTAGAGATATATTTATGGTATTTTTTATTTAGATCTTTTTTATTAGTATTTATAAGCAATACATTTGTTTTGTTCTCATTAAATTTAAGACTTGAAAAGTTTTGAAAGTTTTGAATTGAGTCCCATAATGCTTTTAAACTGCTATTATTATTTTTTAAGGTAATTGAAATATCATCAGCAAAAAGTTGAATTTTAAGCTCTAGGCTGTTGTCTAGTTGTATTCCTTCAATATTTTTATCCATACGTATATTATTTGCTAAGGGTTCAATGACTAGAGCAAACAATAACGGAGAAAGAGGGCAGCCTTGTTTTATGCCCTTAGTTATTTTAATAGATTTAGACAGACAAGATCCCAGTTTTATATAAGCCAATGATTTTTCATATAATGATTTTATTAACAAAGTGAAGTTGTTTGAGAAGCCATATTCTTCTAAAACTAACCACAGATAATCCTAGTTCACTGAATCAAATGCACTATTTATGTCTAAGCTAATAACATTCATTTTGTTTTTTATGACATTTATATAATCAATTAAGGAAAGAATTCTTTTAATGTTGTCATAAGTGTTCCTATCTTTTATAAAACCTGTTTGATCCTCCTCTATCAAAAGTGGTAGTAATTGTTTTATTCGAGCAGCATGTATTGCCATAAAAATTTTATAATCTATATTAAGAAGTGAAATGGGTCTGTATGATGAACATTCACTGGGGTCTTTATTTTGTTTCGGAATTGGTGATATTAATGTGTACTTCCAAGAAGGAGGAATGTCTTTACCATTTTTAACTGATGTAAAGACATTCAATAACAACAGCAAAGCCTCATTTGATAGTAATTTAAACATTTCTGGGGTGATATTATCTATACCTGGAGCTTTGTTTAATTTTAGCTTATTTACTTCAGCTTTAAGTTCTGTCATTGTTATTTGTTTATTTATTAATTGTACCTGCTCCTCTAATAACCTAACTTTAACATTGTTTTTGAGAAAAGCTTTCAATGCTGAATGTGTTTCTGTTTTCTCATTTTGATTATTAAGTTTATGAAAAAATAGCCTAAAAGCTTCTAGTATTCCTTCTAAATCAGATACTTTCTTTTTGGTTTCTATATTATGTATTTCCTTGATTTTATTTGTTTTAATAATCTTTTTAGTCCTATTTGCTATTCTTCGTTGGTTTTTAGGGTTCATTGAATAGTAACATAGTTTAATTTTTTCTAAGTTGATCATTGTTTTGTGGTGTAGCGTCTCTGAGTATTTTTATTAGTATCTTCTAGTTCTTTTATTAAGTTGGTGTTTCCATTTTGAATATCAAGCTTTAAATGATCTACTTTTGACTGTAATTTCATTAATTCCTTATTCCACTGTTTTTGTTTATTTTTATACCATCCCACCGCTCTTCCATATAGGTATGCTTTCAATGCATCCCATATATATATTTCAGATACATCTTTTGTAAGATTGATATCTAGGAATGTTTGTGTCTCTTTAATATAAAATTCCTTAAAATCTTTGAGATTTGTTATGTAAGATGGTATTATTGTTACTGATAACCTTCTCTTGAAACATAAGTTTATCTCAAACGTTATGGTGTTATGGTCCGAAAATGGACATGAAATTGTCTTGACTTTATTTAATTTAGAGGTTAAATCCTTTGTTATGTACACTCTATCTATCCTAGAGTATGTATTATGTCTATGGGAAAAATGTGTAAAGAATAGTGAATCTGGGATAGCATACTCATTTATGTCAACTATTATTAAAAGTTTCAACAAACTCAGATAACAACTTTGTTAAAGGTGATCTCTTACGTGTAGTTTTAGTATTTGTGTCAGTTTCTTTTATAATGCAATTGAAATCTCCAGCTATGATTACATTGCCTTTGGTATATTGTACAATGTCTTCTAAGTGTTGTTTGGCCACTCTAACACCTAGTCCTGGCATCCAATAAATATTCACTAATGTATATATCATTTCATTGATAGATATTGTCACTAGACAAAACATTCCTGAGTTGTCATGGAATGTGTTTATGATTTTAGGCATTAAAGTAGTGTTTTTCCACAAAATTGCTACTCCCCTTTGCTTCTGATTATAGGTGGAACTTACTAGTATTGTATAATTTTTATTGTTAATTTTATTTATGTCTTCCTGTGTAAGGTGTGTTTCCTGTAAAAATACTAGTTGCGCTTCACATAGCTTATAAATATATCATATCTATAAAGACTTCCCTTTTTGCAGCTATTATTATTTAAACCATTTACATTAAGAGATATACATTTTGCAATTGGATTTATATTAGCTTTGCTTTTATCCATATTCATATACTCGTAACAATGTGTAGATGTGTGTACATGAAGAGAATGACTTGTTCTTTCTTCTTCCAACAGTATTACAATAGATTATAGACACCCAATAAAAGTAAATTACAAGATCATAACTGAGAACAATATAAGATAAACAACCACCAAACCCCTCCATGAGAAAAAACATCTCATCCTTGAATGATCTAATCATTCAAGTGATCTCTCTAAGTCTGCATTTCAGCATCCTCCCCGGCCCTGCCATATGGTAGTTTTATAATGAAAAGTATCTTATATATCTTTTAAATATACATGCATCTGTCTTTACAGATTACTTAAATACAGTCTTTATCTATTTTTAATATTTTATAAAACACTAAGGCAACACAACTATACATAGATTTAATACTTAACTATTTGGTTTTGTTTAAATTGTAAAGGAAAATCTTTTATTTTAATATATCTTTTGTGTAGCAATAACGGTCATGCATCTTAAAAATAATATGCTTGCTGTCTATCTCCCTTATAGTGTGAGTAGCATTCATAGGTATCAAATTTATTATAATGGTCTACCTATAGATAGATATATATATATATATATATATATATATATATATATATATATATATATATATATATATATATATACATATATATACATATACATACATACACATACACACACATATATATATATATATATATATATATATATATATATATATATATATACACACATATATGCATACATACATAAAAAAAAAAAAATGTTAAGCATTATATGCATCAATTAACCATGCCACAAGTTGATTAAATCAGAAAGTATCCGTAACAATGAATATAATGTTACATTTGTATTGTCATTTATCAGTAATCTTATAGTTTTCTTTTAATTCAAAAAGTCATATTTTAGTGGTATGAATGCTACTAATTTGTTTTTGGCATTGGTATTATATAGTTTAAGACTATATTTCTTAGCAATTCCTATATATTTATTAGTGCCACTGGCATATTTCATAGCTAGTGTACCCCATATGTCATATGTCAAATAGCAACTCATACTCCTTATGATATTACAGGATTTATCTGCAGCATTATAACTGTAAGGTTGGAAAATATGAGAAGCAAAGTAGGCTTTAAATATGCTATAAAACAATTGTTTGGTACTTATTACTGTCAACTCTTCTACATACACAGGAAAAGATAACCTTATATGACCATCAACCATTTTCCTTCATTTTTCTCTTCATCCTTCTATTCTTCATTTTTAATAAATATTTGTTTCTATTGTGGCTTCTTTGAATTTAGTGAGGGTACTCCATATCATATTATAGATAATATACAACGTTCAAACAGAGAACATGCCCAATATAGAGACATATTCTCAACTCAAGTGGTCCACACCATATATTTATAACACTGCAGTCAGAAATATACTAATGAATATGCAATAACTAGCAGCTTTGCAGCATGTGTGTGTCTCTAACAAGTACATACCTATAGGATATTAAAAAGAATAGATAGCGCGCTCTTGTTTCATAATTAGCAAATGCACACAGCCTGGTATTTACTTTCATAGACAGAAATTAGACCTGTTACTTATATGCATATCAGGTACCAACAGCAATATGTTAGTAAATGCCTATGCTATTCAAATCATATTTTAATGCTGATTGATATGAGATGTAGCTGACAATGGCTTTAGCGTTTGTGATGTTATATAATATATATTCAGTATTATAAGTAAAACTATGTTGCATGTCTATTTGCAATCTAAGGTTTAAGGCTGATCAATTTAGACATACAAGACAATCTCTTTAGCCTTGGTTATATAATGGGAGTTACTGTGTCTCTACACAACCATTCATTTTCAGTGAGGATGTTCAATATTAGTATAACTTGCCTTTAATAAAAGCATACTTATAATTCAGCAGTTCTTTCCTATATATATATATATATATATATATATATATATATATATATATATATATATATAAAACAAAATCATAAGCAAGTCTGAGATTTTTTTCTTGCTCATTGCTGCTTAATGATTGTGCTACTTGAACAATTTAATATTTACAGAGTATCTTGATAATTAAACAGCAACTACTTTTTACCCTTAAAATGCCTAATAACACATAGCTACATTCATGAACCTTAATTGACTTACTATCCTTAAGGTTGAGTACACTAGCTGCAGTGTGTTTACAAATATGTTATATAGTTCCAGTCAAGGACTTAAATATATTACATTTTTATAAAATTAAGTTAAAATTATAGTAATTTACGTGGGTGATCTTATCAGAAAAGATTATAGTAAAGTCTATATGTGTTAACTATTCATACAGTTTCTTCCAAGTGATATACTTCTTTTTAAGCTTTGTGTGCTGTTTATGTGTACAATTCAAAATGAATAACAAATATTACAATATAATGAAATGTCATGTATGTGTTGATACCTTCTAAATTCATTAGGTACTTCAGTATACTTTAATATTTGTTAAAACTGTAAAAGCACTTTGCCATCTCATAAATAGTGTGCTGGTTACTTTAAGTAGCTTAGGAGCTGACATCACACCCATACTGTCTTGTTTTAGTGCTGACATCACTCATGACTGTTTACTTTCATTTTGTGCTGTTAGAAGGTTTAACACACTGTAATGGATTCTAACTGAAGAACCTTCATTCAGGGGTGGTAAAATAAGAGTTCCCAGCTCGTGACCATGGCGGGAAGACAAAAACAAAGTAAGTGAAGTTTTAGGGCTTTTTTAAACTGAACACCAGCTCATTAAACTTCTATTAGTTTTCTTAACATTAAGGGCAGATATACAAGCCAAACAGTTGTTTGTTAGTCAAAAAGGCACTTTTAGCATCAAAGAATAGATAATTACTTTTCAAGGCACCTTTTGACAGTTATTACTATCAGTTTTATATATTATTATGTGTATTAAATACATCAGTTTAGATATTTCATGCAGCTTAGTGTAAATAATATAAAAAGGAATCATGCTCATTTAAACACACCACATTAATATGTCAGTGTAAATACATCATATTCTATACTAGCAGTAAAAGGCAGGTAATTTATAAATGAACTATCTAAACATCATTTAGAGTTAGAAAAATCATGACTGTAAGTATTTACACTGTAATAGAGAAAGATATGTTACCTTGCTTTCTTTATGGTTGTTTCCTTTAGTTATAAAATGTCCTGCTTATTTTGTATTTATATTGCTTCAAAGACTGACACGTGTAAAGCATGAATGCTTTCAAAGAACTTTTTTGCCTTACAGAGCAAATAGAAGACAATAATGTTTGTGTTGTTCATATGTCTTTTATCATTTCTTCTTCTTCTTGTCAGCAGTGCTCCATTCATTTTTTTCTAAGTGACGCTTAACCCCAAATTGGGAGAAATCCATTTCTTCCACATTATCCAAGGTTATATTAGCTGAAAGATAAGAAACTGTTGCTTGCAGAGTGTCAAAAAGTTTTAGGACCTTCAGTAAAAAATATTTTTATTCTTGCAGGGAACAGCAAGTGGACTTTAAGTTGTCTTTTTTTCAATTCCTTTATCAGAGGGAGACATTCTTTTCTTGCAGTTATAACTCCAGCAGAATAATCATTATCAAATCTGATTATGTTGTCTTTGTATTTAACTGGAGAAGTTGACCATGCTGTTTTTAAAATAAGTTCCTTGTCCTGTGATGAAAAAAACTTTACTATTATTGATCTCGGGTGATTTTTTTTTTATTTGATGGTTGATGAAGCAGCTTTTAAGGATCTGTGGGCTCTTTCAATTCCATAAGAAAGAGCTTCAGGCAATTTTAAAACTTCTGGTAACCAGGTAGTAAGAAAAGTCACCATGTTATCTCCCTCTGTTTTCTCTGGTAGCCCATAGATGCAAAGGTTATTTCGTCTGGACCTGTTCTCTAGATCCTCTATTTTATTTTGTAATGAAGCATTTTGTTGTGATAAAAAATGTAGCTGAAGATCTTGTTCTGAGAGTCTGCCCTCAGTATCATTTAAGGATCTCTCTATGTCAGCTATTTGAGACTTCTGTTGCATCATTATTTCTTGTAGTTTCTGTATTTGTTTTGTAGATCTCTCCTTAAAAGTGTCCAGTTTGGTATTCATTTTGTCAAATTTCACTGACAAGTCTTGTATAGCATTTAATAAAGACTGTATCTCCTTTTTCATCGTCTGGTCCTGTGTGGTATGCTTAGAAAAAGCTCATTTTCAGTAGATTCAGATACCTTCCTTCTTGTTTTTGACAGGAAAAATAATGTTTAAAGCCAAATTTTTTGCACTGTAGACTTCTAGTGATATTAGTAGAAGTAATTCAACAAAATAGGTTTGTCTACAATATCTAGTTTTTAAAAATTCCTGTCAGAAATATCTTTTTAGTGCAGAGCTGAGAAAAGATGCTGCCAACCAGTCTACATCCTAGCCACGCACCCCTATAGCTCTACTTCTAAATCTCATAAAGCTCATGGTTTCAAAACTTCAAGCTTCAAACAGCCAAGACAGAAGATCAAAGTTTTGAAACTTTGAAAATGAAATTAAAAAAAATTATGTTTTTGCAGGGGGCAGGCCACTCTGCATCACCTACACCCATTGCTAAATAAATATATAATCTCTGAGATCAGACTACAGTGAGGAAAACAGTAAATATCCTATTCCTTGCTGCACAGTGATCTCCATTCAAAACATTAAAAGTTTCAAAGTTTTGATCTTATGGTCTCAACCATTTGAAATTCAAAGTTTTGAAACTTTGAGGTTTTGAAGTGGATTCACACACACACACACACACACACACACACACATATATATATATATATATATATATATATATATATATATATATATACACATATACACTCACACATACACACACAGATTTGCATTCATTGCAACATGGAGTGGTGTTTTCAACAGGTGACTGCTCAGCAGGTATGGCAAATGAAGAAGAAGCAGGAATATTTCATATTATGCCAGTAGCATCGGTCAAGTAGGGACTACTTGAATTGGAAGAGAGCAATACGAAGTTTTTTGCATAGGAGAATAAAGCACAGCATAATAATGTGGGGGATAGTCCCTGTAAACCAGCATATCTGAGTTGTTAGGTATAAAAATTGGCATTATTCTGTTCCTATTTAAGACAAGTCAGCATAAAGATGAAATAAGTTGTTCTGAGGTCCAAAGAAGTCTGGATCATGTGTATTTCTGAAATTGTATGAAGTGCAAAGTGATTGTCTTGAGGCTTGTGCAACTGGTCTTAATGGTGGGAGTCAAGTATCAGGTCTACATTTGTCACTGCAATTAATGGTAATGGAGAACACAAAGTTTACCTGAGCAGTATCAGAGGGATTCTAGTAGCACACTGTGTAATTGTGCCAAGGATGGTGAGAGACTTTAAATCCTGTAGTTGGATTGATATTGACTGTTTTCCTGAAAGTTTACTTGTGGATCATTTTTAAGGGAAAAGACTGCTTTGTGTAAGACACTTTTATTTCTCAAGCTTGCTCAAAAGCTGCTTTCAGAGAAACCGTTAACTTTAATGAAAACTCTGTGCACCTGTAATAAACTTTTGCCAACACAGCAGCAAATGAACTGGATTTTCAATTTACTTCAATTTTTATTTATGTCGTGGAACTCGAGTTGATCATTTTCCTGTGAAATGTGAAATCTGTTTTCTGTTCTGAGTGGATTCACTGCTTAAAACATCAGTACACACACACACACACACACACACACACACACACACACACACACACACACACACACACACAAATGCATCTACATATATATATATATATATATATATATATATATATATATATATATACATATATATCTGCTTATATATCTATACATTTAGCTGTATAGACCCCCCTCTAAGACTGCTGTGTGGTGTGTGGAGCTACATTTTGGGGCAGTATAGGAGTATGATGTACAGCTGTACCAAGTAGAGGAGGAAACCATCTTATTATTAAAGGAAGGGTCAGAAAGGGAGAAATAGAAAGACACACAGAGAGATATATAGAGATAGGAAGAAGTGGATTTGTCTAGTAGACAGAGCAAGTTTTTTTTTTTTTTTTTTTTTTTTTTTTTTGTAAATTGGCTGAATTGCCTTATTGCTTGCCAGTCATCAGCTTTTTCTCGGCCGCTGAAGGAAAGTGATGGCTTACAGGGGCCATCATGTAGGGAGGTGGTGGGCACACAAAGTGTGTGCACCATATAGAATGGTAGTACCATAAATGTTGTCCTCCCTTTCCCACTTATTTTCCTGAGCTGAATGTTTTATCACTAACCTGGACTGAATTGTGAATACCTTGTATAATGTGGTTGAAATGGTATAATGGCCCTGTAAATAGTTTGTATTGCACCAGTAAATAAACTACAAAGAAACAATACAGTGAGTCTCTGCAGTGTTTACTAATATTATATTGGTGGTTATTTTGCAGGAAAAGTTTTGTCTGGCTATACCAAACTAGAAAATATTATGATCCTTACCCAATGGCTGCAAGTACAAATCAGTTGTGAGTTATTTCCCTACCTGTAAACTTTTGAGACTTGAGTTTGTGCTAAATGAGGAATTACTATTTTTTTTCTGTTTTGGCAGATAGTGATTTCTGCTGACATATTCTGTATCCATCATCTAAAGTGGCTCAAAAAGGAGAATACAATGGTATAAAACAGTCTAGTTTTAATAGTGACAAGTTAAAATATGATATATTTTTAACTTGCTGCTATTACAACTGGATTGTTTTATAGCACTGTGTTCTCCTTTTTGAGTCGCTTCAGATCTTTGATACTTTGTTTGTTTAGCTGGTCACAGAGTGCACCTTCTTGAGCTACCATTTTCTGGAACTTTATTCAGTATTCAACAAACATGAAATTCAAAGTGCATTGTTAAATTTTTAATTAAAATATAAACAGAGTTACAGGCTTCTGTTTTGTCACATGAAGATCCATGGAGGGATAGAAATAAAAGGTATACTCTGAGAGAGAAGTCCAATTACGTATTAAGCAAAGTACGGCTACCCCCATATAAGTGATACTTTCTTGTAAGTATTGTAAGCATTCAGGCAGCAGAGTAGTGGGGCAGGAGACTGGCACAGTGCATAGTGTTATTGCCTCACAGCAAGACGTTTCCTGATTTGATTCCTAGCTGGGGTGCCTTTTGTGTGGAGCTTGCTTGTTCATGTGGGTCTTCTCCTGCATTCCAAAGACATGCAGTAAGTGAATTGGACACTCTAAATTGGCCATGTGTGTGTGTGTGTGTGTGTGTGTGTGCGTGTGTGTGGTGTGGAAGAACTGCCACAACAAGGCTAGCAACACAGTGGTAAACCTCGGCTCTAGACGATTGTCACTGTTGAAGTGACATCCAAACTGCATGTGCAAAAAAGGGGGTGTGGATGGGTTTATTGTAAATATTTAATGTAATGTGTGATACAGTCCATCCAGTCATATATTCTAACTGTTTTGTTTTATATCATTTACAGATTTTACAATTCTTCAACAAAGCAACTTATACTGTTGTTCATGGGTCATGTCAGAAAAGGGCAATAGTCCAGCATACCTAACGATAATCACACTGTAAATTAAATAAAATAAAACAAAGTGTATGGGATGTCCAACATAAGTAGAATGACATGTACTGTTAAGTATTTGACAAAGCGATATAAAATAACTGGAAGGCTATTTACCAAGATATGCATATAAATGTACTGAGCTGCTTGGAGGAAACATGTCGGAATAATGTCCTTTAAATAGGAAGTACATACTCAAGAAATTACTGAGGCAGGTAGCAAGTATAGTAAAACTGTGTTGAATTTCTATTTTGTAAAAAGTAACTTAATATCTTTTAAACGTAGAACTGAAATCAATGATCTACAAAGCAAAATTACCTATGATTTCAAGAAAGCTGTGGAAATTACTCTGGGAAAAGCAAAATGTGAAAAATACTGTGCTTAAATGACTGATATGCAGAATGTTCAAAAAACTTCATAGTAACACAAAGTCTGTGCTCAACGGTATGCTGAAAAGAGTTGTTGCATTGGCATTTCTAAGAAAATATGTCAGACAGTTGCAAAGTATTTGCACTAAGGTGTACGGAGGAAAGGTTTTGTACATTTTCTGATGGCTAACAGGTCAAGTAGATGTGAAGTATGTGCACTGAGAAATGTTGACTACATTGCATGTTTTAACAAAGGTTTAACTGTTTGTACTAAGTGTATAAACTTATATTAAAGCTAATGGTATGGCATTTCTGTGAAGCCCTGATGGAATAACTTGTAGCCAATAAATAGGTAACCATTTGAAATGCCGGGACTAAATAGACTGAGTCCCAAAACGTGGAGACTGAATGGCCGAAAAATCAGACGGTACTTAACGTATTATCGCAACCAGATTTCCGAAGTCACAGAAATAGAAGTGTTTCTGCAAAAACATGTTTCTTAACCTTGAAAGTGATGTGTAAGCAAGTAATTAGTAGTGGGTAACATTGGGTATGAGGTCCGAGGAGGAAAAAACGGTCATATTTACAGCTGCTGGGGGGGGGGGTGTCTCACTTGTTCCACGACCTACACAGTGCTACACTGCATTGTAATTTCCACATTCCTGCGCACAACCTCAGAAAAGGCAAGATAGTCAGGGACATACCATTTAACTCTTGCTGTATGACATGCATGCTCAAACAGCACTCCCAATAAAATACATTACAGTAAGTATCTGTTGCGGTGGTGCAGCGGTAGCATTGTTGCCTCACAGCAAGAGGTTCTCCCGTTCAGTTCTCGGCTGGTGCACCTTCTGTGTGGAGTCTGCATGTCTTTCCCACGGTTGAGTGGCATTCAAAAGAAATGCATAGAATGGGGTGCCTTCGTTGAAGGGTGGGCATTGAGCTGGCACCTTGGCACCTGTAAAAAATGTACTGCCAATCATTAGCAGACCGGAGTTCTGCTGTGGTGACCCCTAACCAGGAAAAGCTGAAAGAAAAACAAACAGTAAGTATCTGCCATAATTATTAACTACATTTGCAATAGTAAGATGGAACTCTGGCCTCTTCTCATCTTTGGACTGTTGTCAACATCTATTATCTTCCGGTGTAGACCACCTGCTAATCTCCAGTCTTCCTACTCTTACAGAATGCAAATATTACCTTAAATTACATCTGAAATAGCAGCAATGTAAATGAAACTCACTTACCTAGCAAAAGAATGTCATACGTAGCTACAATAACTCAAAAGTGCAATAACGCCAAAAACATCACTACTCCCAACTTCTATTAAAAATGAGCACAGAATCAGCTAACATTATTCACCCTCATAATGTAAAATTATTAAGAATGCAATGGTTCTTTATACATTGATGAAAACCTTGGTTACAAATAAAAGGTGCACCCAAAGCAAACTTTCTGTCTCTGTGTGTTCCTTCTGTGTACGATTCCTTCTACTCTGTCAAAATAGTCCAACAGACCATCCAGGATAACTCAAGCCTGCATCTGTAAGACATGCAAAACAGGTAGAGGATTTCTTAAAGTGTTCCTGTTCCTGAAAGAAATGTAAACTTTTTGGTCAGTGGTAAGGACTATGATCAGCAGTTTGAAATGTTTCAGGCACTTGTTTGTCTGCAGGCATGCGCTTTTTGCAACCACGAAAATCTGGTTGTGATAATACATAAGTACCAATCAGTATTACATATATTAAGTCCACAATGACATTTCTAGGAACATTCCCTATTCTTTGAGCTATTGTGATCTCTGAGTTGATATACATAAGTTTTGGGGGGGGGGGGGCTTGACCCCCAAGCCTTTTCTCCAAAAAGATGTTTAAAGGAGATGAGCAATTTTAAAGATTCAGTTTTATCTGGGTTTTTAGTCTCTTTTTCAGCTTTTCAACACTCAGCACTCAGCATTTCAAATGCCAACATTTCAATAGGGAGCCCAGTAGATGAACTGCAGATACAAAAAACTGGACTGAGAATACCTACAGTATAAAGAGTTTGAATTATTGATGTTGTTTTATCACACAGAATGTGTTCAAACAAATTAAGAATATGGTATGGCAGCAGTGAAAAATAATACTGCATGTATGGTCCAGACATTTCTTTCAATTGTGAATTCTCCTTATTATAAAACAAATGAAAATCAATGTCTGTTATTGCTTTCGGAATAGAATGCTTTTCCTTCTTAAATGTAGTATTTTGGTGGAAACTGCTGAAAACTTTGTGGAAATAAGCCATGTGTTTTAAGTAAAAACAAAGTGTGTGGAAATGACTCACAAATGCTGGACCTTTATGTAGCATTGTAACATACTGGCTGTTGTATGAAAAGTAGCAGTAAAACTGTAGCAAAATATATGCAGACGTGCATTGCATTGCTTGCTGTCTGAGCAATAGTATGCAGCCAGTGACAAAATATATACTGCACTTGCAATACTTGCACTATGCACTGTCTGTTCGGAGACCTCCAAATAAAAAGCAAGTCTTCCTGAGTGGTGAATTGCTCATTCCCCATACTGAGGCTGCTCTAACAATAATAATAGGAGGTTTGTAACAGATAAAGGGGTAGCTTAGAAAACGAAGTTCTAAATCCGTACTAAAAATCCTGCCAAATAAAGCAAATTAAAAAGATGCTTATAATGAAATTACAAACTGCTGCTAACATTTTGTGCAATTATGATTGATATAAGATGCTGTTTTTAGAAGGTTAAACCCTTTGATTTGAAAAAGTGGATCCATTGATAAATGCAGGTAGAAACAATGTTACTGATTTTACAAATGTAAACCTGCTGATAGGGTGAGGGGAGTTCATTGCTGAGTAGAAGAAAATGTGTATTTAGAAAGATTAAAACCTCTGTCAGGCCATCTCCAGTGTTGTAGTAGGATGAATCCCCAACTGCAGTCAAAGTGATCCAAACTCATGTTTTGACTCAGGCAACCCTTTGGAAGAGAGGGCAAGACATTGATCTCTGACTATTTGTATGGTACACCAAGCCACTAATGAGTGGTAGCCTTATTTAAGTACAATGGAGCATATTCCTGTATGATGGAAGGAGTTGTGGCCCATGTTGTGATACAGTCTGCATATTCATTCACCTATGGGACGTGTATATGTAGTAGTGTAATAAGAAGAAATGTCTTTCCCTAGAGGCTAGAAAGAGCACAATCAAACCTCATGGTTGCCTAAAAAATGGCCCCTCCAGACTGCTCTTGCCCTAGTGAAACTAAAAAGATCCCAGCCACTAGAGACCAAATGTGCTCAAGTCAGTCTGGGAGAGGCATAATGGGTGGCATGGATGGGGTCAACAAAATACATACAGAAAATGAACTTCTAGCAGGAAAATTGGGCTCTATGCTGAGTAAAGCTTGAAAATTGCATTACTTTCAAATAGTTACATTCTCTGACAGGAAAACAGGGGTCTATTGCTGAGTAAAGCAAGAAAATTGTATTGCTTGTAAAAGATTAAACCCTATGAGAAGAAAAATGGTGCTTCATTGCTTAGTTCATTTTAAAAATAAATCACCGGAAAGTGGTTCACTGCTGTTAAGCACTAGAAAGAAAAATGAATGCAAGCTTGGTAATTTAGTTTTGCATTGTCTGTTCTAAGAAAGAGAGACAAAAGAAAGCATACAAAATCATCTACTCAGAGGCGATCTCTGCTTAACATACAAGGCCATGTCAAACCCAGAGCTGTTGGACATGCTACATTTAAAGAAATCCCAATCCCTCGAGCTACACGCTCCAGGGATCTAAACCTTGTCATCACAATAAACAAAACATGCTGGAGGGATAGGTTCCTGACCCAGATAGTCCCCAGACTCTAGAATAGACTGCTCATACATGTCAAGCAGACCGCTTCTTTGGCTCTCTTCAAAAGGAACCTTGACGATTGGATGGAAGAAATGAAATTCACCCTGGGGGTCACGTCAGTCACCTTGCTAGACAGGAGTCCAGGGAAGTAAATAATGTGGGAAGAAATAGCCAGGGAATTGTTATGGCTAGGTCTGTACAGGCCCTAGGGCGGATAACCTAGTGCCAACCCATGAACCTATGATAAAATAGTACTTGCGTTCCTATCGAGGAAGTAAAGTAATTCTGTCCTGAGACACAGCAGCATTAGTTATCCAGAGAATGTAGCATGGGCAGCTAACTCTGGTACAACAGAATCAGAGTACTTTGCATAAGAATGTCTCTGTCATGAAGGATCCAACAATCTCCCTGCTGTCCATTGTTCCAAATATTCAAATTGAAACCTGATTGGGAAGTATTGAATGTAACTCTTATTCAAAGTGAACTGAGATATCTTCTACTAAAGGGTAAGACATGAATATTGTTGAATAGCAATTACTTGTAGAAAAATAATTTAATTTTCCTTCAGGAAATATACTAGTGCAAGAAAAGGATAGCCCAGAATAAGGGAAAGAAAATGAAACACTCTCAAAATGCTAATATGCAAGATGAAGGCAGATAATTAACTGAGAATGTACAGATGTTAACATAGTTCAAATGGTGATGTTTTCAAGCAGAAAAAGTTCAAAACTATGTTGGAAAAATGATTTCTAAGCATAAAAAAAAATTCATCTGCTTTTACTGTATTTGTGTTTCTTCCTACTTTATTTTGCTTTTGCCTCTTCTTAAAAGTACTTAATTTTATTTATTCTGCTGCACTTATTGCTGCTTGGTAGTAGCCTGATTAAATTGTAACTGTTATTCTAAATCTTTTGGTTTAAGCACTTGGGCTTCATATAGGTTGTTTTACATTAAGAAGGTTTGTGGTCTGCACTGTTGTGGCAGGACAGGTAGCCTACATCCTTCTAAGCTGGGAATTGGTGACTGAAGGCTCATTGTCTGCTATTCTAAAAGTGTATTAGTTATGGTTTAAGCACTTGGGCTTCAGGCCAGTTATTCTACATTAAGAAGGCTTGTGGTCTGCACTCTTGTGGGAGGAGAGGCTGGATTCTGCCCTTCTGAGCTGGGAATTTCTGGAAACAGGCTTATTGTGCCTGCTTATTCAAACTGTTTATTTCTGAAATTGGTGCGTCTTGTTGATGTAGCATAGGACCAGATTCAGGCCTGCTGAATCTAGCTTTGTTTGTATAACTTGAGCACTGATCCAGGCCATCTTTTTTGGAGAAGGTTCTCCTGCACCCTAGTAGCGGGGGTGTGCAGTTAGAACTTGTCTGATTGAAGACTGCTGGAACAGGGCTCAGTTTTGATTTTTTTTCTGGTTAATTGGGTAACTTGTTTAAATCAGATTGTTTGTTTTCTATTGTTTTATACATATATATATATATATATATATATATATATATATATACATATAAAAAATTGCACTTTACTGTATTTGTGTTTCTTCCTACTTTATTACTATGGGCATTGACTACAACTCTGAACTGAGATATATAACAATAAGCATCTTTTTATGTGCATTTAAAGTGTTTTTTTTTATAGTGTCGGCTTTATTTTCTGAAACAAAATATGTACTTGTTTCCCACCTTTCTAAACTAGTATAGTCCATTTTTCAGGTTAGTGCTGTTACAAATCTCTGTGTTTGCCCATACCTTACTTGGATAGAAGGAGGTTTCTCTGTTCACCTGTGAGAGAGGGGAACTTTGAACAGCCTATCTGTCCCTGGTGGAGTGGTTTCAGCCCAGATAGTAGTAGTTTATTGGCCATTTTGGGCTAATTTCTCTTTCATTTCCCTGCTATAAAAACAGCATTTGCCTGGTTTTGCGCACTGGAGAGCACCGGTTAGCTAGGGTATAACTATTCCCGGGTCCACAAAGTCTCCTCTTCAAGTTTTCCCTTGGAACGAGACAAACTTTCAACCTAAGCACTCAAGCCATTAATTTCTCAGCCTGGCACTTGCTCAAAACTCATAGCAAGCACTTATAAACCCTAGCACGACAAAAGGACAAGGCTCTCTATTTGACCTTACCAGCCATTCAGTAAAACAGTTTACTGTACCTATCCAGGCATGTCCAAAGGGCAGTTTCAGGTGTACTCTCCAGTCCAACTGGTGAATCTGGGCATTTTGAGGCAATGTTACAACTGCCTCATGTACACAGACAAACCTTTCCTCCTACCACCAAACACTAATACATGCGAGAGATGCAATTATACAGCCAAACTGGAGGCTAAGCTCTCTCAACCCAAGACTGGATCACACAGTCAAGAGAAGAAGGAAAATACTGGCATCACGCCACCAGTCTCACATAGACCCATTAAACCAGCACCGGCAAAAAACACATGTAAATACATGGAAACATACTTGGAGGCTCTAAATAAAAATCTGCAAAAGCAATAGAGCTTTCTAAAGCAGACATCCAAGCAACCTCCTCCCCCCAACACAAACAATGAAACACATACTTCACAAAACCAGTGTGCCACGCAATCACAGCCCTCAAGGCAAAATAACATATCCAAAATACTAGTAATAGGTGACTCTATAGTCAGGCACACTGACGTCCCACTCACTAGGCTGAATAAGGAGAAGGTTACTGTTAGCTGCCTGTTGGGTGCCAGGATCCACCACATAACACAAGCACTCAGGCCACTCCAGAACAAGTACAAAAACAACTCTGTCATTGTCCATGTTGGTGTGAATGACCTGAACCATAACTCCCTGGACTACATGAAAAGAGACATGGAAGAGCTCTCTGATCACGTAGCCTAGGCCAGTATGACCCTCACCCTGAGTAGCATCCTGCCCACACCAAGAATGATACCACAGAATAAAGAAAAAAATTATCAATTTCAACAATTGGCTAAGTTTCTGGTTTCATTCAAAGGGGATCCAGTGTCTGTCTGCCTGGGATGACATGCTCGACAAGCCACGCTGCTTCACTAGAGATGGCTTGCACCTGTCACCCTTAAGATTTCAAATACTGGCCAAGGATCTTGCCACCCCCATAGTGCCTTTTATACGTCAGGCTCAAAAGACAATCCCACCACCATAAATAGCACAAATAACAAAAATCTGAGGGTAATACTACTCAATGCCAGAAGTCTAAACCTCAAAATGCATGCACTTGAGGCACTCCTCAGTACAGAGAAAATTGATATATGTGCAGTAACAGAAACCTGATTTAAGGCTCCAGAGAGCACCCCAGCACTACCAGGCTACAACTCATACCATACATTTCGGCCACAGAACCCAGAACGAAATACAAAAGGTGGGGGAGTATCCATATTTATCAAGGATACCCACACCTCCAGGTTAGTGGCACAGCAAGATGCTTCAGAGATCATCCACATGCAACTAACAATGGGCAGAACTGCTATTCAAATTGTAGCTTGCTACAGATCACTCACCATGTCCCAGCACCCCTATTCTGCATTTCTGGAAACACTGGGTAACATAAAGGTCCTACCAAACACCCTAATATTGGGTGATTTCAACTACCCAAACATTAACTGGGAGAAGTACTCAAGTACTAACTCCCTTGCCCAACATTTCCTAGAATTTATAAACTCAAACACCCTGGAACAACTGGTCAACACTCCCACCAGAGGTGACAACATATTGGACCTGGTCATCACCAACATGGGCGACCTGTATTCCACACCGGAGGTCAACCCCTCACTGATTAGATCTGACCATAAACAAATCACTTTGGATATCCACATTCCGCCCCCACCCCCGGACAAGGAAACCACTGTGAAAATCTTTTCAAAAGCAAACTTCACATTACTTAAGATGGAGGTGGAAAAGTTTCAAAGCCCCCATTCTAAAGGATAATGCTGTCCAAGCTGCAAAATCCTTTATTAATGCATTCTATGGGCACCTACAAGAATGCATGGATTGTGCTATCCCAAGCAAAACCAAGACTCACTCCTCCAAGAAAAGGAAACCAGCCTGATGGACCCCTGCCATAAACAAGCTATACAATAGAAGGAGGAAACTAGTACAGAAAAGAGTAAAGTCCCAAGAAGGGAAGACATTCCTGATCAGTATCAGCAAGATACTACGATCCCTCATAAAATTGTCCATGGCAAGCTTTGAAAGAAAACTTGCCAAGGACTCCAAAGATAACCACAAGGCATTCTTTAGCTATGTCAAGAATCTAAGTGGCAATGCTCAGATCTGCTCAGAGTTAGTGCAGAATGGTACAAAATACACTGAACCAACCGATATTGCCAACATTCTGCCAGACAGTTTCAGTGCAAACTTCACTCCCCTCTCACCCCCAAAAGGGCCCATAACCATACCAGAAGAATGTAGAGCCACTGAAATCACAGACACTCAGGTTAAAATAGCCCTCTCCAAAGCCAAAAACACAGCATCAATGGGACCAGACTTTGTTTCAGGCTGCACCCTACATGAGCTCAAAGATGAACTAACCCTTCACCTAAACCCACTATTCAAACTCAGCCTCTCCACAGGCTACGTACCCATAGAGTGGTGCACAGTAATGATTATTCCACTCCACAAAGGTGGAGCCACAAAAGTCCCCAGGAACTATCGCCCTATAAACCTGACTAGCTTGGTCTGCAAGGCTATGGAGCGCATCATCATGGAACTCATTAACAGAGACATTGGGAACCTCCAAAAACTGGACCCTACCCAGTTCGGCTTTGTTAAGGGCAGATCATGCCTCCTAAACCTGGTGGACTTCTTTGAGACAGTTACCAAGGCTATAGATGGGGAAAGGTGGTACACACAGCCTGCCTAGACCTCGCAAAGGCCTTAAACATTCCCCATTCTGGTATTATAGACAAGCTCACCAGCCTGAACATAAACCCCTATGTCACATGATGGGTTGCCAATTGGCTCATGGACAGAACACACATGGTGAGAGTTGCGGGAGCTAGGTCTGACTCTAGACTGGTTACAAGTGCTGTTTCCTAGAGCTCAGTCCTAGGACCCCTCCTGTTCAGCATATACTTCTCAGAGGTACAGACAAGCACAGGAGGACTATGGCTGACCAAGTTCATAGATGACTTCAAACTAGGGGCTATAATTGACTCACCGGCTGACACAGACATCTTTCAAAAGGGTCTCACTGAGATGGATACCTGGTGTCAAAATCATGGCCTCAAGCTAAATGCCAAAAAGTGCATAGTTATTCCCTTTGGAAATAACAAAGTACCCACAAACTACCACATAGGTGGTAGTCCCCTAAATACAGAAAATGTAATAAGGGATCTGGGGCCCCAAGTAGATAACAATCTCTCCTTTGATAATCACATTGCCAAAGTGGTTAGAAAATGCTTTTATGTGGCCCAGCTAATCTTTACATCCAGATCAAAAGAGGTCATTGTGCCCCTTTACTCATCACTCATCAGACCCATCATAGAGTACAACGCCCCATTTGGGATGTACCTTACAAGACACCTGCAACAGCTGGAAAGCCCACAGAAGTACCTCACCAAGAGGATCACTGGCCTCAAACAGATGCCCTATGCAGCTCGACTGAAGAAACTCCAGCTGTACTCGGTTGCATACCGCCTGCTCAGAGGTGATCTCTGCCTGACATACAAGGCCATGTCCAACCCAGAATTGATGGACATGGTCCACCTACAGAAAACCTTATCCCCTCAAGCCACACACTCTAGGGATCTAAACCTCACCACAACAATAAATACAACATGCTGGAGGGACAGATTCCTGTCCCAGAGACTTCCCATGCTTTGGAACAAGATTCCAATCTACATTAGTCAGAGCTCCTCGCTAACACTCTTCAAGATAAACCTTGACAATTGGATGGGAAATAGAAAGTTTACCCCGGGGATCACTTCAGTGGCATTGCTGGACAGAGGCACAGGGAACTAATCTAAGGGGGTGGCAAAAGCCAACACATTCTGGCTAGGCTTATAAATGCCTTTGGGCAGATAGCCTAGTACCTACCTATGAACCTATGACAGAAATGGCTGGTGTTTGGCCTTGTACAATAAAAGACACAGAAAATTAGAAGACAAAGAGATGGTCAATTTATCTAATAAGTTCTATAAACCTTCTGTACAAATGGGAATGCTGAATTACCGAAGTGGATCCTAATGTCTTAAACAAAGAGGCATGATAAATAAAAACAAAAAAGAACAAAGTGACTTGGTGTTGTAACTTGAATGATGAAAGAAAAGTAAGCCACAAATTCAAATGGATATTGTATGATTAGAAACTTAAACCAAAATCTGCAGTAGGAGTAACAAAACCTTAATAGTTCCCCGTTTCACTTAAAAAAGAAACATCAGGATATATAAGCTGAGAACAAGTTAATAAAAATGCTTCAATAGCAAGAAATAGAGCTGAGAATTTTATGCAGACTCACAACAAAGGAAATTTAAATGCAATAAATGAAAGTAATCCATTCAAACTGGTGATATCAGGAGCTCAAATAGGTCATAAGAAAAGAAATACTGAAGTGTAATGCCAGTGAATTAGATGCAATTAATCAATCCATCCAAAACTGGAGCAACAATATAAAAAGAAAAACATTTGTCTGAATATGCTACAGAAAAAAGAGCATTAAGTGGCAAAATGAATAACTAGTATGTTGTTAAGCTGATACAAGAAAAGTCTTTCCATAGACACAGCTCATGGCATGAGATGAGAGGTTCTAACAGCCTGAGGTCATGCAAGACATGGCCAACCATGTAGCCACTATGAGGGTAAATCTGGCAAATGGAATGATATTCTTTAAGACTAATAAAGCAAAACTGAAAATAATGACTCATACAATTAATGAGAAATGTAATGAATTGGAGAGAGGAAAATCAAAACAGCTGTCAAGACATGCTCTAAAAAATATGTTAATGAGAACTATGTGCCTTTAGCCACACATAATGAGGTAAAAGATTCACAGAACAGCAGCTGGGGTAAGATAAGTGTGGGTCTTGGCATAATGGTTAAGGTCTTTACCTCAGAGATGCAAGGTGCAAAGTTTTATTCTGACCTCTGGTTATTGGCCATGAAAGACTGATAACCTCTAATAAACCTATTAAACTATGGTATACTGAGACACATGAAGAACTACAAATGCAGTGCACAGAGTAAATAAGGTTGACCTGAGAGAGCGGGAACCGTGCCCAAGAATGAAGAAGAACTAGATAGTAGAATCTGTGCTCAAGTATGGAGGAGCATGAGATTAAAACTGTAAAACAACATAGAAAAAATAAAGCTTAGAAAATAAAATACACAAAACACAGATCATTCCAGCTCCAGGAAGAAAGTAAATGCCTTAAAATTAATAAACTGATAAGGCTAGTGTGAGAGTTCTTAATACTGAGAGCTATATGCAGTGTTTGACAATCATGATTCAGTATCTGTTCCACAGTTCAACATGTTACTAGATGGTGTCTAATTTGGAGTCCTAAAGAACACATATAAAGGAATTTGTGAGCCAGCTGAGGTGTTATCAGCTTTATCCAGAGACATCTGAGCTGAGGGTCTCGTGATATAGTGACTGCTGAGGGTACATGGAGTTGACATTTTTGGGGCAGTCTGGGAGGAGGATCCAAACCTACTCAGACAGAGAGACAGTGAGAGAGAAAGATTAACCTCTCTGTCAAAGAGGGAGAGTGAGAGGAAAATCTGTGAAGAGCAATACACAGGCAGATATTTGTATAGCATGAAACAGTAAGAACTAGAGACATTGGCTTCTCAAGTGGGAGAGGAGTTGAGCTGTAATCTACCTGGACTGAATTGACATTATCCTGTATTATTTGATAAAATGTTATGATGGAAAGGAAAATAACTGTCATTAGAGAGTGTCGATGTGAATAAGATGCATCATAGCCAGCAGCTACTGCTCCAGAGAAACAGACTGCTGACTGCAGATGATGATAACAAAACAGTGTATATAACTAAGCAATATATCTATCAATATTTATATCTATATCTATCTATAGATGTGTGTGTGTGTGTGTGTGTGTGTGTGTGTGTGTGTGTGTGTGTGTGTGTGTGTGTGTGTGTGTGTAAATGTGACTTTTCAGAATACTTCACCTGCCTTCATTTAAATTATTCCTAGCACAGCTAAAGTGAATGCTGTTTCCTAAAGGGGTTGAGGCTTTTACTCAACTGCAAGATACGTTTTCTGAGAGCAGAATTCATAAAACTGTAAACTGTATCTCATGTGGTCATACTGGGATGTGATCTTGCTATAGGATATATCATGGTAGCAAAAAATTAGGCTTCTTTAACCAATAAAAAAATAATAGGCAGTATTACAAATGGCAAACTGCAAGTAATAAAATTACATAAATATTGTTAATCTAGAGTGTCCTGCTGTGGCTATATTAATCACTGACACTTGTTATTCATATTTTCATATTTGCATTCATATTTCCAAAACTGAGATAGATACATTCTATTAATGAGCATGATGTAAAATGTCATTAGTGGGAGACAGAATAATATATTGTCAATGTAGACTTTTAATACACTATACTGGAAATGTTGCTACTTGTTTGTTAATAACTATGAAAATATGTAATATTTCCAAATGTACTTTATATTTCCAAAACTAAAAAAAACTTACAAATAATTGCATGGCATCAGGTGAAACCTTAGATGATACTGGAGCATACCTCTCAACTGTCCAGATTTTTGCAATATGTTTTTGATCTGTTCCTCATAAAATTTCTGATTTTCTTGAAAATCAATTGGATGATCTGAGGACTAAAGTCACTAAATAATGACACATTTCAATTTCAGACTTCATATCCTTCAGAAAATGGTAACTCAGATCTTGTTGTTATAGTAACTTTCTAGATTTATAAGAGCAGTATTAAACATTGTCCTTATTTTTGGGCCTTTGTCCCCCATTATGTCATGCTTTGTCAAGATTTCCTGCATTAAGTGGTATGTATTAGAAAACATTTGATCGATATGTGTACTGTATGCTGCACATCTTGAGAGATACTGAGGGTTATCAGTATTGCTTTTTATATAGATTAGCATTATTGCTCATATTTCTGTGAGCATATCAACAGATGTAAACACAGAGAGGAATTTCTAGTTCTTATATAAATGCTCATGTTGGGGCAACAAAAAGTGTTGCATTTAAATAAGTCTAAGCTGCGGTTTGCAAGATATGGCTGTTTTATTTTATCACTCACAAATTATTTACATTTGTTTGTCTTATGCCTTTTAACTTAATTGTTCAGATAATGCTCTAGAATATAATAATATGAGTAGGCTGCTAGAGGTCTTGCATTCCTCAAGTCAGAAATGGCAATGTCTTAAAAAACAAAACATTGCGATTATATAAGCATTTGTTCTGGAAGAATAATCATTGAGGCTGCCTGAAGGGCTGGCTTAAAGAAAGTTTAGCTGTTTTCTGTTAGTGAAATTCTCTGGAAAACCAAAATATTGTGTAATTGTTGAAATTATAGTTGCTTTGGTGAAAACAAAACACTCATCATTGTCTTGTTGAAATCTGCTCTGTTTCTCCAGGAAAGAGGTGCTGTTACTGATCACCACCTAATAACTGCCAGCAGTGACCAAGACCTGCTCTCCCTTCAACAGCATCTACTGGCTATGATGAACCAACCATCTATCTCATTCAAATAACCCAGTATATCCTTGAAGAAAATGGGAACATAAAATGACATAAAGGTGTATCTGGCGACATTTTACAGGTACAGATCTCATGAAAACTCTCCCCAGGTAAATGAGGGTCAGTATACTATCTTCACACCTGACCAAGGAGTCACTCAAAACATGCATGGACCTGGATATTACTGATGTACATGACTACCGAAAACTGAAACAAGAAAGTCTGACTGGGGCTTGGGCATCACCTGAGGCTCAATTTTTTAATTTCACAACTGGACATTCAGTATGGATAGAATGGCAAGGTTACAAATGGCTGGGTCAATGTGCATTTTGAAAATGTGGCTAGAACATCGAGTAAATAATGTTGGTGAAGTTCTAGAAATGTTAGCTGTAGTTAAATGTATAGTCCCTAGTAAGTTAGGAAATAGGTATCCCATTATGACACTTATTACTCTGAACAGCTCCTTTTTGTAGTAGGACATTTGCTGTTAACTGAAGTGTTATACCAAAAGTCTGACTTTTACGAAGCAAGGGCTTACTCTAAACTTTCACATAAGCATGTTCCTCTGCTTGCAAGCAAGGAAAAATTTCACACTGAGTTGTCTTAAAGTTCCAGAAAAGGATATATAGCAAAATGTATACAGTTACTGATAGCAGTTCTACAGCTGTAAATACTGCTAATGCTAGCGCATGGCTATTTAGTATATTTGACAGTGATCTACATACCACATCAAGCCCCTTCCACTTACTCAAACTATAGATTATTCTGCCATTGTTTGTTGTTCCCCCTCCATTACTAAACTGCAAGCCAAAACCCAGGAATAATACTTCTAAATCAATCTCAGTTTAATTCAACATGACCTAATAATCAATGATAAAAAGACAAAAGTCAGACTCTTCCTGCCTGCACCCAATGCTTTTGCACATACAAATGTCCCCATTGCTTCTTCCAATAATATCATGGTTATTGTCCTAAGTACAAAATGTCTCATGGATACCCTGCACAATAAATTCAAATTTGATCTCCATATGTTCAGTGATATAAAAAATCATCAAAATATAGATGTCTTATACAGAATAAAAACCTGTCTGTCAGAATATACCCAAAAGGTTGCCACCAGTGCATACATAGTACCCAGTCTACTCTCTGCTGTCCCAGTGTACACTAACCTTCATACTCCTCAATATGAAAGACTAGGCCAATGCTACAAAACATAGCAATGGATGGAATTTCATAGTTATCAGCAATGCACCCAACTTCACTGTATTCTGCACCAAACATCCAAATGTCCTTTACTAATTCCACTGATGAAGTGGTACTGTCCAAGAAGAGAACACTGTTCTAAAATACATTACCTACCAGTACAATACATCAAATGCACATCTTGAAGCCATATAGCCAAACTCTGAAACCAGATGCCTTTTGACCACAGACAGCACCAAATTCAAAACAATTTCATGGAAAACCTCCACACTGTCTTCTTAACTCTAAAGTCTGACTTGTTCCTCCTCTCCTGGCTAATCAATTGAGCCGCCCCACATTACTTATCTTAAACCACTAGGATTCTCATCTGATTCATGAACTCTAGTATTATTCATTTTTTGACAACTGTTGATGTGAACCCTGCTCCTCTTCTTTTTTGTACCTACTGATCATGCAGGATAGCAATGCAATCCAGCCTCACCCTCTTTTTCACTGAATACTTTAGATTTCTGTACATTTCAGTAACTTTGGATTCATGTCAAAATCAACACTTGATCTGATCTCTTTCTGTTCTTGTAATCATGTTCCCACTTCACAATTAGCTCATCATAACTACTACTCTCTCTTTACTGCTGTCTACCTTTTTTACTTTTTCTTCTTTGACAACTGCTACTTATCACACACACCAAGTCCATTTTATATAACTTCAAGTTTTATTATGTTTGTAATCCCAGCTGCTTAACATATTTTTCTTATGTCGTATTGTTTGCCACCCTTATAATAGTGGCTTTCTCATTGCATTGCATCCCATCCCAACAAATAAGTATGCTGATATTGCTTTACCTAATCTCTCCTAATGTGACCACTTATGACAACCTATTTCCTTTTCTCTCTGTTAATATTTAGTTTGTGAAAAGTGCTGAATTGCTGTTAAAAATTTGTTTTGGAATGCTTCTTTGTACTATTGCATTACAGCATTCACCATGGATGTATTGTATCCTCAGCTGACGTATACACTTATGTGTAGTGCAGCAACTGTTAATACTAATTACTTTTATATGTATTATTGTCTGGCCTGTGTTGAATCTGTTATCTTTATCCTTCAAATATTGTTTGTACTCAAAAAAATGTCTGCTATAATCTGTATGTTTTCCCTAAGTAATTTGTTTTTGGAGCTTTTCTCCCAAGGTCTCCACTGAAAAGGGATACTGCATGAACTAGTCAGACCTTCTTGGTGCCCAAATGCAAATAAATAAATCACATGTTGTATAGGAAAACATACATAAGCACATGCTGTGATAGTTAGCTGTGAATTTCCCAATTTAAAGAGGCATGGAAGATGTGGAGAGAAAATGTACTTTAGTTACTTTGCTAGAAATACACCTCCCTGTAAAGAAAAAGATGTATAACTGGAATACATAAAAAGGAGTTAAGATCTGGTTCTGGGTGGAGGAGTTAGACAAAAATTGCAAAGTCTTGCCAACCAAAATGACATAATTTGTTAAAATAGTAAAATAAGTTAGTGTGGATACTGAAAATTAGATACATAATATTGCCAAAAGATACTAGTTTATAGAATAGAATAAGAGGTCAGACTGACAGAAAGGAATCTTTATTTAACAATGCTCTTTGGGAAATAGGTGTAATAGCTGAGAAAAAATATGTGAACCTCTCTGGGTGGAGGAGTTAGACAAAAATTGCAAAGTCTTGCCAAAAAAAAAATGACACAATTTCTTAAAATAGTAAAATAAGTTAGTGTGGATACTGAAAATTAGATACAGAATATTGCCAAAAGATACTAGTTTATAAAATAAAATAAGAGGTCAGACTGACAGAAAGGAGTCTTTATTTAACAATGCTCTTCGGGGAAATAGGTGTAGTAGCTAAGAAAAAATATGTGAACCTCAAACAAAAGAAAATGGAAAGAGAATATTAAAGCTTCACCCACCTATAGCAAAGCAGAATGCCAGTCATAATCAGCAGGATTCTAAGGGTAAAGCAAGTAAAATAACAAGTGAAGCAGAAAAAAGAGAAAATACCACTACCTCTGACAGAAGAAAGTCATTTTTCTCTTAATTATATTTCATAAACAATGCAGTAGTAGATGAAGGGGAAACAACTCTGCTTCTAACTAGAGGAGACAATTATTCTGTATTCCATTTCAGAGTGTGAAAGAAGTACTTGTTGGTGTATCGATGGGATAAATAGTAGGCCTATCCTGTTTTCCATCTTGATCAATGATATTAACCTAGACTTGTATAATATTATAATATATGCATTTGATATTCTTAGGACAGACTCCATCATATAGCATCACATCCTTCAGGCTCACCTTCAAGATAAATTCTTTGAATTATCTAATTGGCTAAACAACAATAAACTACTCATACAAACTAAGAAAACATGTCTTGCTGTGTGGTACCTCTTAAAATCTCTCCCCTTGCCCTCCTAGAGTTGACAAAAACATGAGTGGAATCAACATCCATATCACTATTCAGAGGTGATATCTTGACCTAATGCATGATCCCCATTTCATTTGTATTTCACGTACTTTGATATCATAACTAAAGTTCCTTCTCATATCAAGCTATCTGTCATCTACTCTCACTATCTGCACATGTGGCTATAGCTAAGAATGTTTTAATCCCTAAACTAAAATATGGTCTGCTCTCACACTTGTATGTATAACTGTTCTTGGGTCAAAAAGAGTCAAGAGAAAAGCTCACTCACCCAATCAAAACTTAGGAAGTAAGTAAGTAAATAAATAAAATAATGCTAACCTGGCAGGCCTTCAGATAAGCCATATCCATTTCAAAAAGACTCATTAGGAGGATGATAATCTAAAAGACTACAACATGAGAATATGAGGAACCAACAGATTATTACAGCCCTCTTCTTACCATTAAATGTCCCAGACACAAGAGGAAAATTAATTTTGTGTGTACGAACAAAGACATTTTTTTCAGAGTTATATGGCAAACTTACTTTGTTTCAGTACAGCAAAGAAACCACAGCTAGTGTGAAAATAACTTTTAAAGTCCTACTGAATACCAAAATCACAATCTCAAGGAGTTAAGGGAGCATTACAAAAAGAAAAATTAAGCTTGGGCCATAGAAAAATCCCAAAGCGAATTGAATAGTTCCTTTGTACTGGCCCACAAGCCTGATGCTGTATAGTAGTTTGCAATAACTTCATAAAATTAAACGAATATAATTTTGATTCATCATCCCTACCTGAGCTCATGAAATAACTGAATGAATGGTCAGTGTAATGTTTCTGTCCACTTTGGCCATATTACTATCTCCAGAAGCTAAGGAAAATAACATTTTCCACACCAGACAGACCCTTTGAGTACTGAATCCTGTTTTTTTTCTTTAATTTTTTATCTTCACTTAGCAACATTCAATTGGCTGACAGACAAAATTCTGAGACTGCATACCTGTTACACAGAAACCTACCTAAGTGACAGGGAAAGTAATCTTCCTAAAATTCAAGCTATTTTAGAGTCCTATTAGCTGAGCTAACTGTATATTATTTGCTATTTTGATTATGTATTATGCTGAGGTTTAGTGAAACTACAGGCTGGAAAAACTGAAGGAGTACAAAACTGGCCAATATAATGAAAGTGTCACAGAGCCAAGGGATGATGGGTTCTTAGGACCAGAGCTCTGGGCAAAGATTTGAGAAAATTGTTACTAATTTTACTAATTAATCATTGCAAAAAAAAAAATCACAACTAGTAGACTTAGAAAGGGGGCTAGATGAAATAAAACATTGATAATAGGGATATCAGAGTAAATCCTGACTACAGGAATTAAAAGGTAGTTTCTGGAAAAGCTGGAAACAATATCAGGTAATAAAAAAAAAATCCACAGAGTTGATATAATGGGACATGGAAGAGGAGAACAGCTGAGACTCATGTTGACATCTCTTCACAGCTATAAAGTTAAAGAAGAAATAACGAGGCAAACTAGAAACTGTTAATAGCATGTTTATAAAACCAGTAGAGGTTTGTTAAAATTCATTGATAAACTGAGAAAATAAATGGCTACCATGATGGAGACATTTAATCCCAAGGAATTTCTGCATGGATTAACTACCTGTCATCCTAACTGTAGTATGGAAAATAAAAAGGTACAGCTTCCATATAGGTGGAGGACCTCAAGCTTTAGATACAGGGATTGTGCAGAGTGGAAGCTGAAGCATCAGACCCAAATAAATTCAAATATCCCACAAGAAATTAACTTTCAAGCAAACTTACAAAGGGCAAGAGCAGAGGTAGAATTACAAATGTCATAGAGAATGTCTTACACAGATAAATTTAAGCAAAAAAAAATGACTAAAGAAGAAGTAAACAAAGGCCCAGAGAGTGGCAATAGCAAGATATGTGGGACAGACAAGACTGGGCATAACAGACTACAGAAATAGGAGAAAGAACACATAAGATTGAGAAAATTCAAAGATACAGTGAGAAGAACAAGAAGTGGGCCAAAGCAGAAGAGGAGTCTGATATCAATTGCAGCAGTATCAATGACCGATATAAGAAAAGCAGAAAAGCATACTATCAAAGAAGAGACACTGTAACTGAAAGCTGAGGGGATTCAGATGTCCAGTGCTGGACCCTGAAGAACCAGAAGAGACTGGATTGGAGAAAAGTGTGTGTGTGTGGGGGGAGTGAAATGGAGGCAGTGACAGAAAAAGTGGACCAAAAAGAAAGCAAACAGGAATGTAGCTATCAAGAAATAGTGTGTTTTTTTCTTAAATGAAAAATATAAATAAATAAATATACAGTTTAGTCATACAGGCAGAGATGAGAGAAGAAACAAGTGACAATGAAAAAGAAAAAAATGAGCTGATATACCCATTACTTTCCATTGTACACAACAGTGGATCCTGGCTGTATTTCAAATGAACTGAGAGACTAATGCCATGCAACTTACAGGATAAAAGGGGGTAAATCTGACAGAAAAGGACTAATGGAATTTTTGAACATGTGGCACTATTCAACAGTAATAAGTATTATTAATGCACTGAGTTCTAGCAATTTAAATATATACCTATATAGAAGCATATTATTTTACAAGTTGAAACAGAAAAGAAGATTGTCACAAATAGGCAGATTGCAGTAACATGGACTTTCTTATGAAGTACCATTTTAAGAATGCTTGAATTTCCATACAGATGTAACATTTTTCTTTCAACTACTAGGCAGAAGTGTTGTGGTAGTTGAAAGAAAAAATGGGCAAAGCAGACAAAGAAATAATTATGGAAATACCATTCTTGGGATTGACTGCAATATATTATAGCAAAATGAAATGGAATACATGAAGGTGTCACAAAAGTAAGATCGTACACATTAAAAACAATTGGTAACTGTGGGAAAGAGAAGAGATACACAGGAGCAAATAACAATTAATTGGGAATCAGAAAGAAAGGAGGACAAGAAAAATAGGACCAAAAGAGAGCAGAGGAAAAGGGACAAGTTGAATGACCAAATCTAACTCAAATTGCAGGCTGAAGAATGACAATTCTAAATCTATGGGGAAGTGAGGGAATGGCTGGGCATATAAAAAGGCCAAAGGATATAAGGTCCAACCTGGGAGGGAAATGCAGGAGAGTAGGCAGGGATATGCTTTGGAAGGCAGCAATATGAGGTGGCAAAACCTAAGAGAACTGTCTGCTAGGGACAGCAGCTGCACCCCAACCTCCATCTGCTGTAAATACATTTCCCACTTAACTTTTTCTTTTTAGTTATCAGTAAACCAAGATAGAGCTCTAGGCAAAAAAAGGTAACCCAGTAGATACACTGGAACAGCCCACTTGTAAAATAGAGGCAAAAAGGTACTTAAACTTCCACTTTTTGTCTGCTTCAAACTAGGAAACTACCCAGAAAGGACAGAGCTGAAATCAGGTCTATAGATTGTTTTTCCCTACTAGATTCTAATAATTCCTAACAATTTGGCTATTTAGACACTTACCCTGCAATATTTAGCCTTGGGGGGGGGGTCTATGAACTTAGGTCTATAGACTGTTGTTTGAAGCATTTGCTACTCAATTTCTCCTGAGTGTGATTTTCTGCAAGAACTAACTACTTCACATTACCTGTAACCACTCCCACCCTCCACCCCCTCCAATATTGTCCCAGCAAAGTTTTTTTTAAACACCTGGAGCCCTCTGGGCTTACTCACAGCAGCTGCCAATTCCCTTCAGCTCATGGGTGTATCTCATTGTAAGTGTTTGAGCTTTATTTTTTTACATTGCAGCTAAGGTCTCTACAAACTCAGTTGTTCTATTGCTTTGTTACTCTCAGCATGACTACTGTTTCAGAACTGGTTTCCTATTTATAAAAGCTGTAGACAAAGAGTTACAATGTATCATTTTCCAGTCTGACTTGGTGCTGCTAGCACTTAACAGATGCTATAGTATCAACTGGGTTGCTACTCCTCATCACTATTGTTTAGTAAATACCTTTTAGTGAAAATAGATGCTAAGCAGTGTGACTGTGTGTTCTGTGATTCAGTTTGAAGGAAAGCAATAAGTTAAATACAAAACAATATATTACAGCTAAAGTCCTGTTTTGTTGCCAAGTCAGAGCGATCCTTAGTTATTTTAATTGCTGTACCATGAGAAATATTATAGCAATGTAGATATGTATAAGTCTGTGTTGCCATATTTAAGTACTGTTGTATACAATTGTTGATAGTTTACTACTGCTATATCTGTGATAGAACTGTCTCTTTAAATTCATGGGCTACCTAAATTATCTGGTACATATATATATATATATATATATATATATATATATATATATATATATATATATATCACTATGTAAGGTGTTTTTTTTATGTCAAGGGCTTCATATGCAAATGCATAACAGTTGCCTCAGCCTTTTTTACTAAACACTTTGTACCTGTGTAAATAGCGTAATGTGCTGCTACTCTTAAACCCAATACCCTTCCGGCCTGGGTGATCATTTATTATTTCAGTTACTTTTTACAGCACTTCTCTCTCATTCCCCTTTCAGAAACCTTAATGTAATAATTGTTTTTGTCTCCATCTTTTCATTTAGTGACCACTGTCCCTGCGAACGGGTTCTCTCTCAGTCCCCCACTTGCTGAATCCTTGGCCACTGGCCGCATCTGCAGTGGAGAAACCAGCCACAAGGACTCAAGGGCTTTGGATAGAAGATAGGTTACTGTAGATGTCTAGCTACATTTCCCTCTTAACCTGCTACTTTAGAAAGTACCTGGTCTAGAGCAGAAATAACTGGCTCTACCCACAGCTAGTGATGGCAGCTGCACCCCCCACCCCCATCTGCTGTAAATACATTCCCCAGTTAACTTTTTCTTTTTAGCTATCAGTAAACCAAGATAAAAAAGCTCTAGGCAAAAAAAAGGTAACCCAGCAGATACACTGGAATTGCCCGCTTGTAAAATAGAGGCAAAAAGGTACTTAAACTGCCTCTTTATGTCTGCTTCAAACTAGGTATCTACCCAGAAAGGACACAGCTGAAATCAGGTCTATAGATTGTTTTTCCATACTATATTCTAATAACTCCTAAAAATTTGGCTATTTAGACATTTACCCTGCAATCTTTAGCCTGGGGGGGGTTCTAGCCCGCTATGCTCACTTCGCTCCCCTCCCTGCCCTGCCCCCTATTCCCATCTGCCCCCAGTACCTCTATATTTATTCTTAGCCTTAACCCCACCCCTAATAGCCAGCAATTAGGCTACACCACTTCTCAACCCCTCCCCCTACAACCAATACAATCATGCTACTACCTAATATAATAACACTCCTAACCTGCGTAGTTCTAGCTCACATTACATCCTACCAAGGCTCCACAGTCACGTACTCCAACAACTTCCACTGTACTCACTCAACACCCTCCCTCAAACATTTACACTATGACTACACAAGCCCTGCCACCAAAACCATCCTCCCAATACACACACTCCATTACCAGACACCTAACACACTCAAAAATAAAATATCCCTAAGATACCATAAGCAATTTACTATGTATATAACACATATAAACACCCTCTATAAACTAGCCCTCGCTGGAGACATCCATCCAAACCCTGATCCTCCTAAATCCAACCCAACCACAAACCCTAGTCCAAGCAACTCCCCCACAACTCATCTCCTAGCCAACAAGAAAACAACAGACCTATTTACAATGTCCCTAAACATCAGAAGCATATGCAATAAAATCCAAGAACTAAATGCCAGCATAAACATATATTCCCCAGATATTCTCTTAATAAAAGAATCCTGGCTCAAACCTCACATCAAAAGTGAGAAAATACTTCCACCTGATTACAACATCCTTCGCATAGACAGATTGTCCAAAAAATGAGGTGGTGCAGCATTGATATTTAAACACCACTTCAGTATTCAACTCCTGAACTCATCTGCCCCTCGCCACAACAATGAAGAAATCATTTATGCCAATCTCAAACTAAAAACAAACAACAAAGCTCCTCGGACCCAGAAGGTAGATAACGAACAGTTTTAATACAGTATTAACGCCAAGAAAATAAAACAAACGTTTTCGTCCTCATCTTCATCAGATAAATTCATAATTTAAAATCACCTTTTATAAATCACTTAATTAACCATCATCCAATGGATTTAGCTTTGTGATTAAATGCAAAAGGTTATAATATCCCTAAATATCAGAAGCATATGCACCCCAGCCCAGCCATAAACAAACTATACAATAGAAGGAGGAAGCTACTAAATGATAGAGCAAAATCCCAAAAAGGGAGGGCATCTCTGATCAGTATTAGCAAAAAACTACGGGCACTCATAAAATTGTCTAAGGCCAGCTTCGAGAGAAAAATTGCACATGACACTAAGGATAATCACAAGGCTTTCTTTAGTTATGTTAGGAACCTGGGTGGGAATTCCCTGATATGCTCAGAATTAGTCCAAAATGACAAAAAATACACCAAACTCACAGACATTGCCAACATCCTAGCTGACAGGTTCAGCGCAAACTCCCCCCCCCTCCCTACCAAAAGGGCAAATATCTATCCCAGCAGAGTGCTGCCCCCCTGACATCTCAGATGCTCAGGTAAGAGCCACCCTCTTCCAAAGCAAAAAACACAGCATCAATGGGACCAGACGGTGTCCCAGGCTGCATCCTACATGAACTCCAAGAAGAGCTAAACCCAAACATAAAACTACCGTTCAATCTCAGCCTTACTACAGGATATGTACCCAAAGAGTAGTGTACAGCAACAGTGGTCCCTCTCCACAAAGGTGGTGCCTCAATGGATCCTGGAAACTATTGCCCCATAAGCCTGACTAGCTTGGTCTGCAAAGCTATGGAAAGGATCATCATGGACCTCATAAATAGAGATATTGTGGACATACAGACACTGGATCCTACCCAGTTCGGCTTTGTTAAGGGCAGATCCTGCCTCTTTAACCTGGTTGATTTCTTTGAAACAGTCACCAAGGCCATTGATGAGGGGAAGGTGGTCCACACAGCCTACCTGGACCTCGCAAAAGCCTTCGATGCAATACCCCACTCGGGCATTATAGATAAGCTCACCAGCTTAAATATAAACCCCTATGTCACTAGATGGGTTGCAAACTGGCTCAAGGACAGAACCCACATGGTTAGAATTGCTGGAGCCATGTCAGACTCCAAACCAGTTACAAGTGGCATCCCACAAGGCTCAGTCCTGGGACCTCTCTTGTTCGGTATATATTTCTCGGAGGTACAGGCCAACACGGAAGGACTGTGGCTGACCAAATTCGCAGATGACTGCAAACTGGGTGCCATAATCGACTCTCCAGCCGACACAAGCATCCTCCAAAAGGGCCTCATAGAAACATACAACTGGTGCCAGAGCCATGGCCTCAAGCTAAACACCAAAAAGTGTATAGTCATCCCCTTTGGCAAAAACAAAGTGCCCACAAATTACCACATAGGTGGTAATCCATTAAGTACAGAAGTAGTAATTAGGGACCTGGGGACCCAAGTTGATAGCAGTCTCTCATTTGACAACCACGTGGCCAAAGTGGTTAGAAAAACATTTTATATAGCCCACCTAATCATGAAGGGATGCACATCTAGATCAGGGGAGGTCATCGTGCCTCTTTACTCATCCCTCATCAGGCCCATAATTGAGTACAATGCCTTTTTTGGGATGTACCTTACCAGACACCTGCAGCAACTGGAAAGACCCCAAAAGTACCTCACCAAGAGGATCAAAGGGTTCAAACAGATGCCATATGCTGCCCGATTAAAGAAACTCCAGCTCTACTCAGTGGCATACCACCTGTTCAGGGGCGATCTGTGCCTGATGTATAAGGCCATGTCCAACACAGAATTAATGGACATGCTGCACCTCAGAAAATCCAAATCCCATCGAGCTATGGCTCTAGAGACTTGAACCTCACCACTGAAATAAATAGGACATGCTGGAGGGACAGATTCATAACCCAGAGGCTCCCTTCACTCTGGAATAAAATCCCAGTCCAGGTTAGGCAGAGTCCCTCATTGACTCTTTTCAAGAGGAATCTTGATGAGTGGATGGGAGATCGTAGGTTTAACCCGGGTATCACTTCTGTGTCACTGTTAGACAGAGGCACAGTATACTAACCTCGAAAAAGGGCATAACAAAATTAATTTAAAATGGGTGGTGAAAGCTAAACACATTCTGGCTAGGCTTATAAATGCCCTAGGGCAGATAGCCTAGTATGAACCTATGAACCTATGTACACTTCACTTTCTTACAAAAGGGCTATATATGAATCATATATATAAAATATTTGATACAACATCAGATGTAAAATTGACATAAAAACACTTATAAAACAGATGTGTGGATATCTTTTGTATGCAATATATGTTATTTAAAATATTGTTTAAAATATAAATTATTTGAAAGGACACTTAAAAACTAATAGTTCCCTCTACTGGATGTCTACATTATTACAAGCTAAAAAATACATTTTGAAAACTAAACCTAAAAGTCTTCACACTCTTTAACAAACCATTTAAAAAATACATAAATTAGTGGAAATATTTATAACTTTGCAGATCTCATTTTTAAAACAGGAATTAGAGATATCATATCTTTGAGACCTGGAACTTTACTGGCTTCTAAAATTATTTGCCAGTACAACTCTCTATATTCTACAAGTGTTTCCCACATACCATCCCTAGGGTCTACGGCCACTGTTTCCAAGATAAAGAATTGAAATTCTGCTTGCTTACAAACAATACAATGCCTATACAATGCATTGTTTTCACTTCTAGTCCTGACATCATAAAGGTGCTCATATATTCTTTGCTTGAGCTTCCTTTCACTCTTGCCAATATAAAATGCATCACATTTTTTACATAGAACTAAATAAATAATACCTTTAGTATTACAATTCGGAAAGGTATTTAAAGTCAACTTCCTTTTCCTTGCTTTCAAGTATACTGATTCTCCTTTTGCAAGGTGTGAACAATAACTACAGCTTCCACACTTAAATAAACCTTTTTTCTTTTTAGTACCTATTTCTAAGCTGCGTCTGTTTGCACCTCTCTCCAGTATACTTTTAATATTGTTACCTCTCCTATATATATACTTTAGTTCATTATCAATAATGTGATTTAAATCTGACAATTTTGCAAAATTTTTCCACTCTTTATCCACTGTTCTTCTAACTACCCCTGACTGACCATCATATGTAGTAATAATTCCTGAATTATAATTGTCATTTATATTTTCATTATATCTTATTTGTGTATTGGCTGTTTCTGGTTTACCTAAAATAGGGGCAAAGCTACCTCCCCTTTCACCAATAACTTCCTTGCACATTTGGTCAAACAATTCTTCAGGATAACTCCTATTTAAAAACATCTCTTTCAACACTTCACACTCAGTAAAAACGTGTTTTCATCTGAAGTCATTCTGCTCAAACGTACTAATTGACCATTTAATACTCCCCTCTTTTGGTGGGGTGGATGTGAACTAGTGTAGTATAAATATGAGTTCGAAAACGTCTCCTTTCGATATATTTTAGACTTAAAACCTTCATTAGTCTTAACTATGTTAACATCCAAATAATTTAATTGTTCATAATTAAAATTGTATGTAAATTCTAAAAACGTGGTTGTTCCATTAACATAATCAACAAACATCTTAAAATCATCTTCATTTCCTTGCCATAAAAAACACAAGTCATCTAGAAATCTGCCATAAAAAATGCACTTACTATTAAAATCTGAAGTTAATATGCATTTGTTTTCCCAGTAGGCCATTATAATGTTAGCATATGTAGGTGCACAATGTGCACCCATAGCAACCCCTCTAGTCTGCTTGAAATATTCTCCTTCAAAAAAAATAAAATTGTTCTTCAACACTATTTCCATTAACACTAAGACTGTATTAAATTCATTATTTGTGATTTCATTGAAACCAACCAACATTTCCTCAAACCACTCTAAGCCTGTATCATGTGGTATACTTGTAAATAAATCTATGACATCCAAGGTACCAAATACTGTTTTATCTGTACATAAGGTGTTATTTAACCTTCTCAGAAAGTCCCAAGAGTCTTGCAGTATATTAGTGTTATTCATCACTAGTTTCTTCACCTTTTCGTCAATATATTTTGCCAAAGGTGCAGTCACTGAACCTTCTGCAGAAACTATGGGTCTTAAAGGTGGATCACTGACATCCTTGTGTACCTTTGGGATGCCAAAGATGGAGGGTACCTTGGGTTTCTCTACATGTAAAAAATTATAAGTGTCTAAATCAATCAACCCTTCCATTAATAAATCATTCAATGAAACATATATTTTTTTATATGCTACATTAATTTCATTAATGGACGTCCTAGTGTACTTAGTTGAGTCACTTAAAATTTTAAGCATTTTACCTTCATAAGTAATGTAGTCCATCAATACAAACCCCCCCCCCCCCACCCTTGTCAGGTTTCATAACTCTAAGATTTTTGTTGTTACTCAAGTCTCTAAGTATTTCCTGTTCTGCCAAGGTCAGGTTGGGTTGCATATTATATTGTCTCAAGGACTTCCTTAACTCATTTTCTAGTACCAGTTCGAGATTTTTTAGCTGGGGGTGCAAAGGTGGATTAAATATACTTTTACGCATTAATTTTTCTTCTCTAAAATTAATATTTTTACCATTAAAAAACAATTCCAAGTTTTTCTTTCTAATAAATAATTTGATATCCACTAACAATTTAAAAATGTCAGTTTTCTGCTTAGGTATAAATCCAAAGCCTTTTGAAAATAAATCAAAAAAAGATTTTGTCACAACAGTAGTAGAATAATTAAAAATATTGAAGTCTTTGTATGTCAACTTAACACCTTCATTTGCTGTAGTTATTAATGGTTCCACATTTCTTGTTTCCTCCCCTGCGGCCTCCATTCCCTCCCTTTGTAGTTTTTTGGACCATAACTAACTGGGACTTTATACAATAATCTTTCAGACCTTCGAAGTGGAGGAAACTCAGAAGAATCTAATTCATTTCCATTGTAAACAGGAACCTCATTTTCTGTACTACTTTGCATTTCTTTATCTTGATGTACTGTAGCTATTTTTCCCCATAATTTGGGTTTAGGATATTGTGTCTTGGTCTTGTACTCATTTAAATCTCTTTCTATTTTACCTATCTTCCTGTTTTGTACCTCAACACATTTAACTTCCAAGTTTTTAAGCAACTTATAATACTTTCCCTTTTCTTCTTCGAAGGTGAATAATAAATCATTAACAATGCTTTTGTTGGTACCCTCTACATAAGTGTATAATTTTTCCATTTCACATTCATTATTTTTAATAATAGCCCTCATAATCTCAAAGCCACAATTGTCAAATGCAGTAATTAACTGATGATAAAAGTCAATGCCATCTACAACATTATTGGGATATTTACAAACTCTAAGGCCCTTGGGCACTATATTTAAATGCAGACAATGTTTCAAATATGCGTTGTCCATTTCAAACATTTTGTATTTATATAAATAATAGTCCAAGTCTTCTAGCATTTGAACATATGTTCCGTTAGTTGTAGTATTAATAAATTCTTTCCAAAATCAAATTTAACATTTAAAACATCCCTTAATTGTCTTTCAGTACCTGGTAACAAAACATTGCTGTCTCCTTCATTTGGCAAACCCATATTCCTCTGAGTGGCTTGTGACTGTTCAAAGGAATGTTTGTCCCTTCTTTTGTCATAAAATAATGTTAGGAAATCCATCCAAGCTCCCTGAATCTGTACCAATTACTGTATTAATCCCTCAAACCTCTCCTTCATTACAAATGGCCATTCTTTCATGCGAAGCAGAACGCCTGAACAGTTCCTGATTGCCCGGCAATGGAAGTGACGATAACAGCGAAGCCATGGATTGGCTAATGGGCGTAAGCAGGCCAACAAGCTGTGTCAACTGTCCTATGAGCTTCCGAAGCTCTCCAATCTCAGCTCCTTTAGTGCCACTGTCCAAAATACCAACCGACTGGGTATCCATCCGAAAATAGTAAACCAATAAACAAATCCATGGAAGGTGCAAATAAAGTCATTATAAACAAATAACAAAGCACTTCAGACCCAGAAGGTAGATAACGAACAGTTTTAATACAGTATTAATGCCAAGAAAATAAAACAAACGTTTTCATCCTCAACTTCATCAGATAAATTCATGCATTTAAAATCACCTTTTATAAATCACTTAATTAACCACCATCCGGTGGATTTAGCTTTGCAATTAAATACAAAAGCTTATAATGTACACTTCACTTTCTTACAAAAGGGCTATATATGAATCATATATATAAAATATTTGATATAACATCAGATGTAAAATCGACATAAAAACACTTATAAAACAGATGTGTGGATATCTTTTGTATGCAATATATGTTATTTAAAATATTGTTTAAAATATAAATTATTTGAAAGGACACTTAAAAACTAATAGTTCCCTCTACTGGATGTCTACATTATTACAAGCTAAAAAATACATTTTGAAAACTAAACCTAAAAGTCTTCACACTCTCTAACAAACCATTTAAAAAATACACAAATTAGTGGAAATATTTATAACTTTGCAGATCTCAATTTTAAAACAGGAATGAGAGATATCATATCACTGAGACCTGGAACTTTACTGGCTTCTAAGATACCATAAGCAATTTACTATGTATATAACACATATCCTAAACACCCTCTATAAACTAGCCCTCGCTGGAGACATCCATCCAAACCCTGATCCTCCCAAATCCAACCCAACCACAAACCGTAATCCAAACAACTCCCCCACAACTCAACTCCGAGCCAAGAAGAAAACAACAGACCTATTTACAATGTCCCTAAACATCAGAAGCATATGCAATAAAATCCAAGAACTAAATGCCAGCATAAGCATATATTCCCAAGATATTCTCTTCCTAACTGAAACCTGGCTCAAACCTCACATCAAAAGTGAGACAATACCTCCACCTGAATACAACATCCTTCACATAGACAGATTGTCCAAAAAACAAGGTGGTGTAGCATTGATATTTAAACACCACCTCAGTATTCAACTTCTGAACTCATCTGTCCCTCACCACAACAATGAAGAAATCCTTTATGCCAATCTCAAACTAAACCCAAACAAAACAGTCAGTACCATAGGATGCTATTTCTCACCAGGGCAAAATATCACACCCCTAGAAAATCTCCTGAGCTGGGCTACTCTATCTCTACCCCAGAAAACCATCATTCTCTGTGACTTTAATATCAACTGGCTATCCTGTAATAACAGTCTCCAAACCATTCTGCTTAATCTCCATGGGTTCACTCAACTCATTCAATCCCCTGCCTGAATCAACAAAAACCCTAACAATCATACCTTACTTGACTGGATCCTAGTCAACAAAGCCCCACACTCTTACCTAGCAGGCTGCTTAACTGACAGTCTTAGTGACCACTCCCCCACTTTCCTAATTCGGCACCACACAGACAGTCTGAAGCCCATTATCCACAGGCAAATACAGAATAAGTCCAACTTCAACCCAACTCCTTCATCTCCTCCCTGCAAAAAATTAACTGTTCACCACTAAAATACCTCAACCTAGATGAGGCTGTCCACTTCTTCAACAGTAACTTCAACTCTATCCTAAACACCCATGCTCCTGTAAAAAATGCCAAAGTCAGATCCAGGCGTGCCCCATCGTTACAAAAGACCACCAGAACCCTAATGAAATCCTGAGATAAGGCCTCCGAGCACTGGCGACTAACAAAAAATAACTCAGATAGGCAATCATTCCTTGAACTGCGCAATAAAGCCAAAAAGCATATAAAATTAGACAAATCCCTGTACTATAAATCCACCCTAAACTCTACCAACTACAATCCTAAGCAATTCTGGTCCACTATTAACAATATCCTCTACCCAGGGAAGGTTGATACCCCCCAGCCGTCCATTCCCCCCTCCTCCAGCAATATTGCTGAATCCTTCAACAAACACTTCACAAACTATAACATCTCTAAACAAACAACACTTCCCTACAACAGCCCCCCCCAACTCCTAACCCTAAACCCCTCACTCCTCTTTTCTTCTTCACCTTAATACCTACCTCCAACATAAAAAGACTGTCAAAACTTAAACCCACCAAACTTGCAGCTGACAACCTCCACTCTGAATACTTGAAAATTGCATCTGATACACTAGCCTACCCCATTTCAATTCTAATCAACACTTCCATAACAGAAGGCTATTTTCCCTCAATATGATAAATATCCCACATCATTCCCCTCCACAAAGGCACCCCCTCCACTGACCTCTCCAATTACCGCCCCGTTGCTATCCTCTCCCCTCTCTCCAAGATACTTGAAAAATATATTAACACCCAGGTCTCCAACTACCTCCTAGCTAATAATCTCCTTTCCAAAACCCAAAATGGTTTCAGGCTATATCACAGCACTACCTCCACTCTGCACTCCTTCACCAACACTATACGTCATCACAAAAACAATGGCCTCTTCTCTACTGCCATATTTCTAGATCTCTCAAAGGCCTTTGATATGGTATCTTATGAGCTACTACTCTCCCCAACCTCTCCTTCTCACAACCAGCCTGTAACTGGTTCCACAGCTATCTACACGGATGCCAGCAATCAATAATCTGGGACAATAACACATCACCTCACCTCCCAGTTACTCTCAGAGTTCCTCAAGGGTCTATCCTTGGCCGTCTGCTATTCTCACTTTTCACTAACAACCTACATACTGCCACCACACAAGCATCTCTTATACAGTACACAGATGACTCTGCTCTCATCTGCTCTGCCCCCACTCTACCAGAACTACAACAAATCACACAGGAATCATTCTCTTCTGTAGAAAGCTGGCTATCCTGTTACAACCTTCCAAAGCCACCCAAAACAACCCCCACTTCAACATTCTTGCCAAAGACAATACCATCATCTCTCCATCAGAACACACAAAATTACTTGGTGTGGAAATAGACAACAAACTTAGATTTGACACCCACATATCTCTCACAATAAAAAAAGTTCACAAGAAACTTAGTGCATTATATCAAAGCTGCCAATTTGTAACCAAGACGGCTAGAATCTCCATAGCCAATTCCCAGCTAATCTCCACCCTACTCTATGCATTCCCTATACTTACCAACTTTAGACAGACAGACCTACACAAGCTGGATGCTTGTTACAATAAAATTGCTAAATTTGCCACTGGAACCTCCTACCGCAGCCATCATTGTATCTCCCTTAAAGAACTAAACTGGCTAGAACTCCCACAACTCCTTCACTTTAATCAACTCACCCTTGCTCATAAACTTATTAACCACCCCCTTAACATCCCTTCCCTTCAAACCCTTCTCCAACCCTATTGCCCCACAATGCCCCTAAGATCAAGCAACAAAAATCAACTCACTGTTATCAAACCCAAACACTCAGCAGGAGAAGCCATATTTTCATGTACCATATCTAAACTTTGGAACAATCTTCCACCCTCTATAACTACTCTACCTTCCGGCAGCCTTTTCAAGACTGCACTCAAATTCCACTTAAATTTGCATTGGCTTTGTCCTTGTTCTAGTCCAGACTAACACCCCCACCCTTACCCCTCCACCTTGACTCCTAACCCAACTATACTACTGCCACTACTAACCACAGTCAGAAATATCTAGTTGTCTTTACGTACTTTAACATCTTGTCTGACAACTTTGTTACTAATATTATAAATGACAAGAAACTATCTTAACTTGCAACATTTTCTGTATATGCTGTTGATAATCAATATCTTGTTATTGTATTAAAGCCAACAACCTGTAATGCTGTTTACTGTTGCTGCAACTTTGTATCTCTATCATGTACATGATGTGGAGCTTTTCTCCCCAGGCATCTGCTGAAAAACGACCCGTGTCCAGTCGGAATTTGCTGGTAAACAAATGCAAATAAATAATAAATAAATAAGAACAAAAGAGACTGAACAAAGCCTGAGAGTAGTAATCTGGTGCATGGAGGAGGGGCTTCAAACATGATCAAAAGGAAAATAAGTGCACAAAAGAATAAGTGGGATTATTGGATGCAGGGTGATGAAGCAGTGCGCCATTAGACCAAATAAAAGAAAAAAAGAAAGAGGTTAGATCATGACATAGCAGCACTTCAAATGAGTAATAGACAACAAAACAGGACAGGGAAGAGATTAACTGGGAATAGATTAAATTAAGTGAGCAAATACTGCAGGAAAGTGAAGAGGGGGAAATGGTTACTTTGGCAAGAAAGATTAACCAAACAAGGATACAGAGGACTTTTACAGCAGGTTGTTAGAATAATGGAATCAGGTAAATGGAGAGAAACTGGAGGGAACTTCAATGTGCACTAGGTCCCAAGAAAAACAGACTCTTTGACAAAAGACAGTACAGAATAAAGATGAAAATAATCTTAGAAAATACATGAACAGCTAGGTGGAAGGATTTGTAAAGGAAAAATTGCTCTGAAAAGAGGGAAAACACATTTAGTAGAAACTGTTTAATTCAAGCCAATAGACTAGGCAAAATACTAGGGAAAGAGGAAACTCTAAAAAGTGTGAAGAAGATAGAAACACGGGAGAAATGTATGCTGGACAGAGAGTGGACAGGATGAAGTTTTGGGATAGAGATGGTAAAGCTATAAGTGGAATGATCAGGAAAGGAAACAAAAACTATGAAACAGATTGAGGAGATAGTGAGAGAGTGTCAAAGACAAAACAGAATTAGGCAAGTAATGGTGAAACAGAATCAGAGCAGGAGTATGGTAAACATCATGAGAAAGGATGGCTAGATGAGAAGGCAAGATGAGCAAGAGGTAGAAAAACTGGAAGGAGAAATGGCTGCAAATAGAATTAGGAAAAATGGTATAGACAGAGAAGAAATAAGGACAAAGAAAGCAGTAATAATAAAACTAAAATGAAGGTAAAAACAGCTGTGGACATAGAATAATAATAATACTGGAAGAACTACTAATGAATAACTCTGCAGATACAGAAGAAATATTTAGAGAGGAACTATAAAATGGAAAAGATGAGAGAGAGATACAAAGCATTAGGGGAAAAGAAGGAGAGAGATCACTGAGGAGAAAAGTCAGATTAGACAAACCTTCAGTGAGTATTACCAACAAATATACTGGCAACACTAAAAGAAAAAGGCAAACTGTTCTTATATTATATACTTTGATTTGTCTCTAGCTTTTACATTTCAGTTCTAAGGTAGCACAGTCTTGGTTTACACTATGATGTTACGGGGGGAGGGAGACTCAGTTAAAGGAATGAGTTTAATGCTTTTATTGCTCTTAACAGAACCAACCTCTGTACCAACTTCCTTCCTCCAAATAACCTGATTATATATAAATTATTGAATGTCTTTAATGCTTTTCATTCTACTCAGCTAGGATCATTTGTTTGTGTGTTTCAATAAAGGATACTCTATTTTTAACTCATCTGTGGACTACCTACTCTTTTACTGTTTTTAGTACATATTTTAAATTTCAAATTTTATTAGTGAACTAGGCGGGGTCTACTTTATGTGCTCGAAGTCCAAGAATATCGAATACGATATTCTCGACACGAGTACACCGAAAGCGTAAAACATCGAAAATGTAAACGAAAATCTCTGTAGTTGGAGAATTCCATTTACTTCAATGTAGTGCAATCTCAGAGTTGGTATATTTAAGTGGCGGGGGTGTGGGGTTGCAGGGGGGGCTTCCCCCCTGCCTACACTAGGTTAAATTATTTTTTTTTTGTGTTTTTTTTTTTTGGACTTCGGTTGTTTAATAGTTCGATGCATATGGTTCGATCCATATGCATTCGGGCTATTAAACATTCGAGGTCCTAAAGTAGACCCAACTAGATGCATAACATATTTCAAGGAGTGAACTTCACACCTTCTACACTGGAAATTTTCTGCTTGGCTTGTCCATTGTTTTAAATATGCATGCACGTGCGCGTGGGCAGGCACACACACACACACACACACACACACACACACACACACACACACACACACACAAGCATATTTTATGTAAATGTTTCTTGTCAATATTACTGTTGTAATGGTTAGTCTTTGTATTAGTTACTGTTTTTGACATGTCTATAATTGTAGTTGGAGCTTTTCTCCTCGGGTCTCCACTGAAAATGTGCCTTTGGCTCAGTTGGACCAACCCAGTTAACAAATGACAATAAATTAATAAAATAAATAAACATGGTCATATTGTTGAAAGATATCTACAAAGAAGTGGCTCCTGCTGACAAACTATAATGTTCCTTACATTTACTTGCAAGTCAATTCAAAAATGTTGTTTTAGTAAATGAGTAACTGTAGAAAATTTTCCCAGATGGATTGCCTTGTTCATGTTAGGGGCATAGTTAAAAAAGGGAAGAAAGTGCAATAATATTGCACTTTAACAAATTTCATGATGGCAATATTAATGGTTTGAAAGGCACTATTCTGGAACAAATTGATACATATTGTGATGAAAATGAATTAAAAAACAAATTGCTTTTTAAAGAGTCTATTTATTTTTGAAAGTCTGGTACTTTGTTCTCCAATGGGTTAAATAATGAAATTAATTGGAGGTTCTTTGTGTAATGTTTTATTGAAATTGATTAATTATGTTTAATTGTATAATTGATGGGTGTATATAGGCAGGTAATTTTTTGCAAATGTTATACTCCATGAAGGCTTGTGAAGCTGAGACATCAGAGTATGTTTTATAATAAAATGTCCTGTGGATTACTAGCTGGGGATTCTACTTTCTACTTTGGTGTTTCTACAGTGTGATGTAGCCTGAAAAGGATCATTGGCAATTTTAATACAATGAACTTAATAATCTGAATACCTTGAAAAATATAACTATAGAAAGATTCATGTCCGTGTTGTACACTATTATTAAAGCACTGCTTCTAGTGCACAGTTCATTACGTACAGATTCTCTATAGGTTCATAGGTAAGTACTATGTTAGCTACCCTTGCTACCTATTTTAAGCCTAGCCAATTTCCCTTTTTGTGCTGAAAATAATCTGGCCATTTGGTTATAGATTGGTCTTACCCATCCCATGTTTGATAATTATAGATTACCCCTAATGAGAATAAATGTGACCATACCATGGATAATGTGAAGGGACCTATGCTTGGGATAAACAATTTAGGGGCTGTGTCTGTCCATTAGTCATACAGGGCTAAATTTTCTGTTTCCCATCTGTAAATCTAAGTAGCATTTAATATGGACAGGGATGGACTTTGTTTGATGTGTATGGACAGTCTGTTCCACAACAGCAGTATCCTCTGTGAGATGTGCCAATCCCACCTAACCAATCCGCTGATGTTATAGAAGAGGTTTAGATCTCCAGACTGACAATTTCTCATACAATTTGACCTTATGATGTGCAGTAAATCCATCAGAAATGGGTCTGGGTCATTATATTCAATGAATGGCCTAATGAGGACTGTGTAAAGGTGGAGAATGACATTCCTACATCTAGATACAATTCCTTTGTTAATAAGCAGTGCAATGTAGAAGGACTTTCATACAACAACAGATGTGTGTTGGTCAAAAGTTTGGTCACTGTCCACATATAATCCCAAATCCCAAACAAATAATATCTACAGCAGAAGATTTTTCAGTTACAACTGGATGGGAAATAGAAAATACATTTTACTTATTTATTTTACATTTGTTGACCAGGAATGTCTGTGTCGAAGCCCTTTTTCAGCAGAGGGTCAGGGAGAAAAGCTCTAAACTAATAAAAACAATTTAAGCTAAGATAATACAAACAATTTAACATTTCCATGGTAATTTAAGAACACATGCAATAAATTTAACATGATTAAAGTCAACAGAAAACAAGCAACTGTACTGTTCCAAATGTTATATTATATATGAGCAGAATAAATGTCTTAAGTGGTAATTACAGAGAAAGTAAGGAAAAGCAAAATGTACAGATGACTAGAGGAGGAGAGGTAGGTCAAAAGTAGTATAGGTTGGTTTTACAAGGAGACAGTGGAGAGTGAGGAGAAAGAGGGGTATGTTAGTTAGATGAATATATTCTGGGAGGGTAAGAGCAGAGATAGGTCCATTGCTCTTTAAAGTAGTCTTTTGTGGCCAATTTAAATTGTTTGGGATGTCTAAGTGTTCTGATTCCCTGGAATTCCTCCTGTGTCCCTGCTGGACAGGGACATTGGGTGCTGATGTGTCTATACATGGGCTAAACTCTTGGCTAGGCTTATAAGGGCCCCAGGGCCAATAGCTTAGTAATTTCCTATGATCCTATGATATGTTGATGCACACATCTGTAGTAGCTACATACATTGATTTTAGTAAATACATAATTGATAGCTTTCACTTTACTCTTGCTACTAGACAAATTAAAATTCTGCTATTTCTTCAGGGGTACCTTGATTCTGCAGAAACACTGGAATAGTGTGGGGTAATGTGATAAACATCTGAAAAGCTGCAGTCAACAGAGCAAAACAATCTGTGGCTTTTCTGCATTTCAATAAGCTTCTGAGACCTTAGACCAGCTTACTGTGCTCAAGAAATACATTAAAAAGAATAGGTCATGTGGGGATTGCACTGGTTTTCTGTTTAGAAACATGAATTCACAGAGCTAGATATAGTAGTTAGTAATGGTAGAAAAGATTCTATTTCTTGGAGTTTTTAGAATGACAGTTGTTCTTGTATTTCTTGATGTTAGAGGCATTTGTGTGGTAATTATTTTCACCTCCTGTTTAATACTGATACTATTTGCTATTCAGAAGCCTTTGTCTACTCAGATATATGCCATGTTGTGCAGTGTCTATTTACTTTGTTAACACTCATAAGCCTTTTCCTTCTGTGATATACCTCTTGCTATGCCATACTCAGTCATTTAAAAATTACACAATTAAATGCAAATGTCATATAGCCTGTGGTCATCTGCATCACTACATGTACAGGGGGACTGATTTAACAGCCCATATCATAGTAAAGTGCCTTGGATGAGAATGACCTAATTGCAGTGTTCATCACCTGAAACATGATATCACTCATGATTTTTTCCCTTCCTAGTAATATTCTCATGACCTTTTATATTTATTAAAATGGATTTAGTAGGATTTCATATTAGATGTTGATATCAATTTATCCTCTATAAAGCATTTCTTTCTAGTCTGTTATTTTGCAGCATTCATTGTTCAAGATATAACAGGAAGAAAACACAGAGTTGCTGTAGGTCAAAGAGTCTCTGCAAATACTTTTAAGATATCTGTTTTGTGTCTGTACAAATGAGTCTGTGGAGTTCAAATAGTCTTGTGGACTATGAGGGCTACAACAGTGGGTGGAGATATGTAATGCAATCAGTAAGTGAACAAACTCTCAAAACAAATCTTCTTCATTGATTTTATGCACTCAGTAGATAAATTAATTCAATGTTTTAAATATTTTATTACCCTGTCTTATATAAGTTACTGTTCTATTAAACAAGGGACTGGCATCATATAGTTATGCTTAAACATTTATGTTTGTGTCAGAGACAGGCCATTAGGTAGGTGAGTGTGTGTGTGTGTGTGTTTTGTTTTTTAACAGTGGTCAGATACAGGGCCCTGTTCTGTAGAAAGAGCTCTGAAATACTGGATTTATTTTTATAACTAAAGCTTTCTGCTTTAGAGATAGTCTGCATACTTTGAGTGAGATCATTTATATTCTGAAGATTTTGGTTAGCTCTGTCATTGTCTTTGCCTCATTGGAAGATTTATTATTTGCTCTGAAGCCTAGGCTGTTGAGTAATGATTATCTCAGTCAGACTGTGAAGTTATGACACCTCACCTGTGTGCCCTGTTCAATCACAGCCTCACCTCAGGCTTTGTCCCTACCGAATGACACACTGCTACAGTAATCCCTTTCCACAAAGTGGAGTGACTACAGACCCTGGGAACTATCACCCCATTAGCCTGATGAGTCTGATATGCAAAGCTATGGAACGCATCATCATGGACCTAATAAACAAGGATATAACAACCACACAGGTTGGTTTTGTGAAGGGTAGATCATGCCTGCTCAAGTTGGTCGACTTCTTTGAGTCAGTCACCAGAGCTGTTGATGAAGGTAAGGTGGTTCATACAGCCTACCTTAATCTGGCCAAGGTGTTTAATACAATTCCCCATTCAGGAATCATAGAAAAACTCACTAAGCTAGGCATCAACTCCTATACCACTAGGTGGGTTGCAAACTGGCTCACAGATAGAACCCACAGTGTGAAAGAAGCGGACTTCAAGTCAGACTGCCGACCAGTCACGAGTAGAGTCCCACAAAGTTTGGTCCTCGGTCCTCTCCTGTTTGGTATCTACTTCTCTGAAGTCCAGGCCAACACCAAGGGTCTCTGGCTGACAACGTTCACAGAAGATTGCAAGTTGGGAGCTATTATTAACTCCCCAAATGATGTTGACATTGTACAGAAAGGCCTTACTGAGACCAACGACTGGTGTCAGAACCATGGCCTTAAGCTCAATGCCAAAAAATGTATCATCATCCCCTTTGGGAAAAACCCATTTCCCATGAATTACCACATTGATGGTAGTCCACTGAACACAGAAGGTGTTTTAAGACATCTGGGAACACAGGTTGACCACCACATTGCCACTGTGGTTAGAAAGTCCTTCTATGTGGCACATCTCATTACTAAGGGTTTTGCATCCAGGAAGAATGAGGTCACTGTCTCCCTCTACTCTTCCCTCATTAGGCCAGTCATCGAGTGCAATGCCCCATTTGGCATGTACCTCACTTGACACCTGCAACAACTGTAGATGTCACAAAAGTACCTCACAAGGAGGATACCAGGCCTTATGCACTTGTCCTATATGGACAGACTCAAAAAACTCCAACTATTCTCTCTCTCATATTGCCTACTTAGAGGCGATCTCTGCTTGACATACAAAGCCATGTCTGATCAAGCTCTGTTAGAAATGCTAGATCTAAAGAAATCCCAATCCCTCCACACCACATGCTCCAGTGACCTCAACCTCATTACCACAATCAACAGAATGTGCGGGAGGGACAGGTTCATAACTCAGAGACTGCCCTTGCTATGGAGTAGACTTCCCATACATGTCAAAGAGAGCACTTCACTGGCCATCTTCAAGAGAAACCTTGATGAGTGGATGGCAAGTAGAAAATTCACCCCGGGATCACTCCAGTGACTCTACTCGACAGAGGCACTGGGAACTAAGGTTGGGTGGCACGATATCAGGGTAATCCTATGGGCTAGGTTTGTAAAGGCTCCAGGACCGTTAGCCTAGTACACACCTATGGACCTTTGATATTGTGACAAAAGTTTTTTTTTTAATGTTTACACTTTTGCACTAGAGTATGACGGCATATAGCTTGAAATATCTAGTGACTTAACACTGAGAGTTGCTTTACTATGGCTGAGGACCTGTGAGTTAGAATATTAGAGCACTGACTGTCAGAGTACAGTCTTCCCATGAAGTTGTATGGTAGTGTATCCCACAACATTAACCTAAAGGCTACAGTACACCTTTGGTGTATACTTGTGTTTTTGTGTGTTCAGATGAGTTAGTCATCAAAATTCAGAGCTCAGAGCTGCAGTCTTAAACGTCTATATTATATATTATATAGTATATATTTTAAAGCTATGTTATTGGCAGCACAGTGGCACAGCAGATAGTGCTGTCACCTCACAGCAAGAGGTTCCTTGGTTTGATCCTTAGCTAGGCCCCTTTCTGTGCAGAGTCTGCATTCCTCCCTGTGCTTGTAGTTTTTTTTTTTTGGTGCTCCAGTTTCCTCCCACATTCTAAGTCATGCAATAGATAGATTGGACACTTTAAATTGTCCAGAGGTGTCAGTATGTAAGTGAGTGTGTGGTATGGAAGAACAACCACAGCAAGGCTAGCCATCTAGCAGTGTAAACATTGTGTCAAGATAATTATCACTGTTGAAGTGACACTCCAACTCTGTGTAAAAATGGGAAAAAGGGGTTGTGGTGGGATGGATTTTAAAGCTGTTCCCCTGTAATAATATATCCTTTTATTACAGATGTTTTTTTTTTTTGAATGTCTTTTTTTTTTTTTTTTAATGTCTGCCTACTGGATGCTTCGTTTTATTGTCATGATTTTTATGGAATATACCAAGACAGAAATATTTTTCCTGTTGCTTTTCAGAAAATATATTTCTCACTGCTGGATTATATAATTATTCTCATACTGCTATATTTTAGTGTTTTCAGAGCTGAAGTTGCTATAAGCAAGTTAAAGGTACCCGGCCCTAAACTACATTGCTGCATATGCTCAATTAGTAATTCACATGTGTAGATCTCATGCTAGACTACGTGAAAAAAGTTGCTTTGCTCACCTGGATGCATCGATAGTCTGTCTTTTAACCATTAATTCCTGTTCCCACATTATATCATAATTCAATGCCAGTGCTTTAAAGATTGCGGGTATGCTTCAGCGATGGCAGGTTTATGATTATAATGCCTACTGATCCCTGTACTGCATGAGAATCGGTGTGCAGTTCAGGACAACAGATTGTCTCATAAAGCTCAAATCATCAGGATCATCTTGCAGAAATACTGTAATTATTTTGGATAATGAGGGCCTACTACTTATTTCAAAGCCAGGCAGAACATTTAAATGGTTTGTGAAAAAAATAATATGAGGCACTTGAGTTGTCACTTTCAAAACTCAACTGAAAATCAATTCATCAGTTAATATTTAATGTACCTTAAATAACGGAACCTACCCAAAGGACTCTTATGAAGTCATGAAATGTGAAACTGTATGCCTTTTTTTCCCTTAACAGAAATATATTGCCTCTAATAACACTTACTTTGATTAAATTCATTTTAACATGACCTGCCTTTTTATCCACAATAATACCATAGTTGTTGATTTCTCTTTTATAAAGCATTTATACACGTTAAATGTGCAGTACAGCAGTTATTAGAGTGATAGTTCAGTGGTTCAGTCTGCAGAATAACAAAAGTTAAGCACTGAGAATGCAATTTGCTGTGCATATTTTTAAAACGGCAGATGAGAAGCATGCTTTTAATTTCACGCTAAGCTAACTCTGCATACCTTCAGGACTCCTCTTTGGCATTATTCAAGTGGCTATTAAATAACTTTTATAGAAGAGGCCACTCAATTTTGTGATATAAATGAAAAATATTTTTAAGAGGCTATGCTAACAATGCAAGTTACTTTTTTTCTTGTTATTTTGACATGTTAATGATTATGATAATTAAAATAATAAAATTCTGTTTTCAGAGCTCAAGTATTGGATCTACACATGCGAGTAAGCCTTGTATTCAACAACTTTGTTAGCTGTGTTATCGATTATCATATTTAGGATGTGTGTAGGCTGCAATGAATGATTAGAATAAAAAATTCAAATAGAAATCAATGAACAGAGGACAAAATCAAAAACAGCTGCTGTCTCACATACTCTAGCACAGATAGTCACAGTATTAAACAAAAAGAAAACAAACAACTGCAGCATCAAAATGATGTTGAAGTAACTTAAACCTCTGAGATACAATCATACTTTTCAGATGCATAAGCTTATGGTTTAAACTTCAGTATGTAAGTAATTCAATGTCATGCGTAACAGTGAAACTTCCATTGTTCTTTCCTAAAAAAGCGTTTTCCTTCATTACGTATGTTATAAAAGTAATGGTCAATGGTCATATCATGGGATCATAGAACACATAAGGCAATTTCACTAGAGGCCATTGGCACTTTGCCAATAACCAACCTCAGGATCTCCCAACTCTTCCATGGTCGGGAAGGCCTGTAAGTCCAGGAGTAAATTTAACGGTACCCATCCAGTTGTCCATTCTATGTTTGAAAGATGAAAAGGAATTACATTGTTTGGTCATACATTTTAAATGTTCTGCATATTGTCACTATCCTCCAGGAAGTCTGTTACAGCTCAGAAATAAGTAATAAAGAGTTTTACCTTTTAGTCTTGAATCAAGACTAGCACTTCAGGTTGTGCTAAGTACTGGTTTATTCCATAAACAATGCTAGGAGACTGTCTAGTCAAATTGCCAGATCAGTCTCCAAGAACAAAGGAAAAAACAATACATATACATCTTTTCTTATCAGTTTCATGCATGCAGAACTTTGATGCAATATTACTTTCAACGAATCAATGTGTTTAAAAATGTCCTCATCTCTCATTCATAGGTTCATAGGTGTGTACTAGGCTAATGGCCCTGGAGCCTTTACAAGCCTAGCCCATAGGATTACCCTGGCATCATGCCACCCGTTAAACATTTCCTGAACTAAATGATGCCATGTCCTATGAATGTCTGAATCTGTAGTGTTCTGATATCAGCAAGACTGCTAGTAGGACAGTCGGCACCTCTCATAAGCAGGACTAAAGTCAGTTACTGCAGAACCCCCCCCCCCCTGCCTTTGGGACTACAATACACAATACAATTTACATGCAAATTAGAGCAAAAAAATCTCCCAATTAGAATATACTGATAAAAAAATGGTTCTCAATTTATGGTCAGTTATACAAGGTATCATTCTTATAAACAGCGATTCTGTGTTAGAGCTTCACATGAACACTTCACAAATATGCATTTTAAAACCTAGACCACGTGATCTAAAACTTATTATCTTTTAACCTTGTGGGGGCGACTGTGGTGGTGCAGTGGTTAGCATTGTCACCTCACAGCAAGAGATTCTCTGGTTCAAATCTTGTCCGGGGTGCCTTCTGTAAGGAGTCTGCATGTCCTCCATGGTGTCACATGGGTTTCCTCCCATACTCCAAAGACATGCATCAGATGGATTGGACACTTTAAATTGGCCCTAAGAGTGAGTGAGTAGTATAGATGAACTAACAGGGCAGGGCTGGCCACCCAGAGGTATAAACCTTGGCTCAAGATAATTTTCACTGTTGAAGTGACACCCCCAACTCCATATGGAAAAAAGGGTTGAAGATGGATGGATAGAACAGATTTTAACCTTGTAACATTCAGTACCAGTGCACACTATTTTGCATACTTCCTTGCAACAAATCATCCCCCAGCCTGAGAAGGCCAGACTGTACTGTTAATTAATATGGTTTCCTCAGATACTTGGCACAATCAAGCATAACATTCCTTAACTCCTTCAGCACTTACTTTGCCTTCAGTTATCTATCAGTACACTATAATTTGCTAATACTGAGAATGTAGTTGTAAGGCACGTGAAATATAAGGTTACTAATTATATGAAAATATGTCTTGCATAATTATGCATATGCATTTCAATTTTTCTTTGACATAAACATATCATAAACATTTTATTTGACTCATTTGTGAAGAAATTGCAAGTTAATATATCTTTAGTAAAAAATAATCATGAGATATAATATTTTTCCGTAACAGCCTCCCCATTTGACACTATTTGTGTCATACAACACACACATTTATATTTTATTTCTTCTTAACTTGATAAAATATGCTTCAGCATTAAAGTATTTATCATCTAAAGTGACTGAATTTTCATTTATCTTAAGTTTATTATCAGATGCTTTTATAAGTGTTATTGCAAGTGCAGGTGAAATTAAGCATTTTGTTATTATAGCATTTCAAACAGAAAATATTAAAATAACTAAAAGGATAATGCCAATTATTGTAATGATACCTTGTAATATACTAGTTCCCAGGTTACCAAATGCACTGCCTAACCATCCAAAAAGTGTCCACTGTTTAGATGTGCTGTCCAGGTCCTTAGTCCACTGTACCATGAAATTGTCCAACTTTTCTTGTTTGTCATGATTGCCACTAATATAAGAACAGCAACAATTTTCAAAGATATTGGCAACCTTCAAAAACTGGACCCCATCCAGTTTGGGTTTGTGAAGGGCCGATCTTGTCTCCTGAACTTGATTGACTTCTTTGAATCAGTCTCCAGAGCTGTAGGCAAGGGTAAGGCAGTCCGCACAGCCTATCTGGACCTTGCCAAGGCCTTCAACACCATCCCCCACTCTGGAATCATAGGTAAACATACTAAGCTAGGCATAAATCCCTACATCACTTGATGGGTTGCCAACTGGCTTACTGACAGAACCCAGACTGTAAAAGTAGCTGACTCCAAATTCAGCTCCAGACAAATGACAAGTGGAGTACCTCAGGGTTCAGTCCTGGGACCACTCTTGTTTGGCATCTACTTCTGTGAAGTACAGGCCAACACTAAGGGACTCTAGCTTACAAAGTTCTCAGATGACTGCAAACTGGGAGACATTATTGAATCCACAAATGATGTGGATATTCTACAAAAAGGCCTAACAGAAACAGATGCTTGGTGCCAGAGCCATGCTCAAGCTTAATGCCAAGAAATGTATTGTTATCCCTTATGGGAAAAAACATGTACCCATGAATTACCACATAGGTGGTAGTACACTAAACATCAAAATTGTTATGAGATACTTAGGGACACAAGTGGACAGTGGTCTTACCTTTGATAACCACATCGCCACAACAGTAAGGACTCATCACTAAGGGCTTTTCATCCAGAAAAAAGGAGGTCATTGTCCTACTGTACTCATCTCTCATTAGACCCATTACAGAGTACAACTCCCTGTTTGGTATGTACCTCACAAGATATCTGCACTAGCTGGAAAGGCCACAGAAATACCTCACTAAAAGAATTGCAGGCCTAAAGCAGATGCCCTATGCTGACCATCTAAAAAAGCTGTAGCTATACTCTGTGGCATATCGTCTACTCAGAGGCGATCTCTGCTTAACACACAAGGCCATGTCAAACCCTGAGCTGTTGGACATGCTCCACTTAAAGAAATACCAATCCCTCTGAGCCACACGCTTCAGGGATCTAAACATTGTCATCACAATGAACAATACATGCTGGAGGGATAATTTCCTGACCCAGAGACTCCCCATTCTCTGGAATAGACTGCCTTTACATGTCAAGCTGAGCACCTCCTTGGCCCTCTTCAAAAGGAACCTTGACGATTGGATGGGAGATAGGAAATTCACCCAGGGGATCATGTCAGTCGCCCTGCTAGACAGGGGTCCAGGGAAGTAAATATTGTGGGAAGAAATATCTGGGGAATTGTCTGACAAGGCTTGTATGGGCCTATGACCAATATCCTAGTACCAACCTATGAGGGCACATGACCCCCCCCCCCCCCCTTTGGTAGCTAGCATTATGTTGAGCACTGATTTTGTAATACCACAGTTTGAATTTTAATCATTTTTCAATTTGTCATCCTGATGTGATGTGAAGTATGGTTAGCTACTTCCTAGAGAATTTGAGCAAGCATGGTGATTTTGAGCATTGTCCTTTTCACTCCATACCCAGGAGTAAAGACTGAGAATACTTGCTCTACTCAGTGAATTGCCCATTTATTTCTCATTCTGCTTGCTGCAGGGTTCTCAAATTGTTGAATAGCAGGAAAAGTATAACCCACAGAACAACCTACAGACCAGTTTGTAGGCAACCAATGGTAGGCACAATCACCACAAATGTAATAATGACCCTCTATCATGCCCATGCCATGCCCCCAGTCATAACTTTTTAAGTGTAAAGAGTTCAACGCACTTTTATGATTAGTGTCATTGCATTTGCTGGTTCCCACTGGCAAAGTTCTGGCACAGCATGTGGCTCCATGATTTATAGCTGCAAGCTGAGGAGACACAACCTTTGAAAAGTCAGTCACATTACGTCAAGTTAGATTAGTGTCACTAAGATCCTTTTCAAATATCATCTGTGATGCAGGGATTGGAATCATGGGAATGTCTGTATTAGAATGATGAGGTATATGCAAACACAACCAACAGTTTGTCATAGTCCACAGTATATCGTCTAAGAACCAACAGGAAACTATTTTCTCGTTACTGGTTTATAAAAGAAAACAGCAACAAAAACAAAGCAAAAGTACCTGCTGTCATTGGATTTATTATGGTCTCCTGTCTGAGTTGATTTTTTCTTTTAATCATTTAGTGGGGCAGATGATTCTTACTTCACATTTCAATCTTCCTTTGTTGACAAAGATGATTAATCTGGGGCCCCCACACAGCAAGTCTTCTTACAGTGTGAGGAGTGGCTACATGTTAGTAGTTCTGCAAAGCGGATGGCAATAAAATTTGTGAGCAACACCTGGAAAGGGTAATCACTTTGTACTCAAACAAAATTCAAAGTCAAAAATTACTTTACTCTCATTCAGACATACACAAGTGCACATCTGAACAAAATTGCATTTCTCCAAGCTCATGTGCAAACAGAAAACATAGCAACACAGAAACCTAAAAAAATACACAAATACAACAGCAGTAATAGCAACAGTGTCTGAGCCAAGCATAAGACACATAAGCAACCATGCATGATCCCATGGACTACAGCAATCCACTTTGTTCACACCACCACCATTGTTCACACCACCACCATCACCCTTTCTAGCATCAACAACAACCAAAAGTCAACAGTCCGGTACCCTCCGACACTACAGACCAAGTCTGATTCCAAAAATAAAAAGCAGCAAGCAAAAACTGGACTTCCACCACCTGCATTTGGCATTACCACCACTTCCTATAGGCCAGAGCAGCTACAACCAGTCCAACGATCCTCCCTAAGTCTTCAATATCCACACTGACACCACAACCAACTCCATTTCTGACATCATCATCAGCTTCCAAATTCAACCAAGCTTCCTCTGGCCCAACAAATTCAGCTCCAATTCCCTTCAACTGAACCCAGCAGCCAAGAGTCTGACCTCTGCCCTCCACACTCTGCGCCATGCTCAACTGAACATCGAAGGCCCAAGATTCATGATCCATCCAACGATTCCAAAAATAACAAAGCAACAAGTACCCTATGGACACCAAAGCTGCAGTTGACTGCACACTCGACCCAAATGATTGGTCCATTCAATGAATCACAGACAGAAAAATACAACATGCACGTTGGAAGCTGGAGAGGCCACCATCACACAAGGCACTGCCATCTTCCCAGACCAAACAGTTCTTTCTCTGGAAAGTTATAACATAAACCAATCACCAGACTGCAATTCTTCTTCTGTACATGCTTGCCAAAATACTTTTGTAATGATTTTTTTTTAAATGTTCATGTTTGATAGCACTTGTGTAAACTAATGCTTCTTTATATGTTTATGTCTATTAACACTTGTGTAAGCTTTTAGAAACCTTAGTAACTGTGGAGTTTTTTCTCCCCAAGCCTCTACTGAAAACGGGTCTGCTTAGACTGTCTAACTTTCCCAGTAAACAAATGGGAATAAATAAAGTGGTGACAGGGCTGGTCAGGAGGTTGAGGAAAGGCTTATCGTACAGTTCTGTGGTACAGCTGCAAGAGATTAATAAGTTTTGTGCAGTAAGACAATATAGTAAAGTCTTTTGGCTTTTCCTGGTTAGGGGTCACCACAGCAGAACTCCAGTCCACTAATGAGTGGCAGTGGATTTTTACTGCGCCAAGTTGCCAGCCCGACACCCAACCTTCAAAGAAGGCACATCTATTCATACACACACCTACCTGCATGTCTTTATACATCATTTGACCGTGGGGAGGACATACAGACTCCACACAGAAGGTGCTCCAGCTGAGAATCGAACGCAAGAACCTCTTGCTGTGAGGTGACAACACTAACTGCTGCACCACTGCAGCCTCTGCAGTACAACAATATAGTATCATCCTTTAAAGTTAATTCATCATTTGACACAGTAGGAGTAGCTGGAAGGGCCATGGGTCTTCCCATGAAAATGTCATAGGTACTCAATTTCGTTGTAGTATTTAATGTACTCCTCATACTTATTAGGGCTAAGGGAAGTGCCTCTGGCCATTTAAGGTTTGTCTCAGCACAGATCTTTGCTAACTTAGTCTTAAAAATCCTATTGACCCATTCTACTAATCCAGATGACTGTGTATGGTTGGGACAGTGAAGACTCAACTTGGTATTAAAAATTTTACACAACTGTTTTTCCGGAGTATTGTTAAAATGTGTTCCCTGATCACTATTGATAGTACAAGGTACACCAAACCTGGAAATAACTTTAAAAACAAGTTTTTTTAACAAGTGTTACAAAAACTGTCTTATGACATGGGTAAACTTCCATCCATGCAGAAAACATACATATTATCACAAGAACAAACTGTAAATTTCAGACCTTTGTCAATTGGACAAAGTCTAGCTGCACATTAACAAAAGGTCGCCAAGGTGGTGGTAAACATGCAGCTTTAATATTTGCATTTTTGCTAACATTGTGTTCTAAACATACTGCACAATTATTAACATACTGAAGTATCAAAGAGGAGACATGTGGGGCATATCAACCTCGGGTAGTTTGATTCAACAATGCTGTCTTACCTGCATAGGCTGGTAAATGATATGCCTTTACCAGGTAAGGAAACAAGGAGGCAGGTGTCACCAGTCTGCCATCCATATGTTGCCATAACTCATCAGCAGATTTACTGCATCCATCTTTAAGGCACCTCTGAACTTCTCCATGTGATGCTTCACCTTGGAAAAAACTGATACTCACTTTAAATCAAACATCATCACTGTTAGAGCCTTGTAATAACATCATATGAAAAGTTGCACAAAATCCTTCTACAGCTTGCTTAGCAGCTTGATTTGCCAAAATTATTTCCCTTTGAAACAGTATCTATACCCTTTTGATTGGCACTGCATTTGACTTCTGCTATTTTTAAGTAAGAAAAGAGCATTTAAAAGAGCATTGAGATGGAAAGAATTTTTAATCTGAGTTTCTGCTGAAGTTAAAAAAAATCTCTGTTTTTAAAGATGCTCAAATTCATGTACAACAGCAAAGACATCTACTATCAGTACATGTTTTAGCAGTCTTGTGTTTGGCTAACTCACAAGCTCTTTGTTGAGCAACTAACTCAGCTACCTGTGCAGAATGTACACCCTATAATCATTGTTGAAGAAAAACATCATTACTGTTGCAGACAGGTATTCTGCGACCAGATTTTCATGTTGATCTCTTCCACAGGAACCATCCACAAATAGGTCTAGTTCAGAGTTCAGTATAGAAGTGTCCTTTAAGTCATTCTTAGGAGAAAGCATATAATTAGACACACACACACACACACACACACACACACACACACACACACACACACACACACACACACACACACACACACACACACACACACACACACACATACACAAACACAATCATGCTCTTCACAATCCTCAGCAGTAAGAAAGACATATGCAGGATTTAGAACAGAACAGCATATGAGAGAAATAGGTGGGTCAGAGAGAAGAGTAAGTTCATAATTAGTTAGACATGCAGTCAGGAGGGCTTGAGTTTTTACTTTAAGTAAGAGACATGATACAGAATGAGGGACAGCTACTGTAATGTCATGCCCAGATACCAGTGATTGTGCAAGATCTGCTAGAATGGTTGCAGCGGCCACCACCGTTAAACATGTTGAAAATCCCTTTGGAACAGAATCAGGTGCTGTACTATAATAAGCTAACTGATGATAATTGTCCCCATATTTCTGTGCATGCACTCCTTGAGCAAATCCATTTCTTTCATGACAAAATAAAATGAAAGTCTTTCCATAATCCAGTAACCCTAAAGCAGGGGCAGTAGCTAAAGCTGGCTTTAAATTCTGAAAAGATGTTTTTTCTTCACTATCCCTTGGGATGGGCTCTATCGTATCCCATTTTAAAATATTTTTCAAAGGTTTAGCAATTTCTGCATCATTAGAAACCCACTATCTGCAATCTTCTTCTTTTGGCTTTTCCTGGTTAAGGGTTGTCAGAGTGGATCACCTGTCTGCTCATGATTGACAGTGGAGTTTTACAGTATTGAGTTGCCAGCCTGGCACCCAACCTTCCACAGGAGGCACACAAACACACACATCTAGGGCCAGTGTAGCATGTCCAATCCAGCTACAGCATGTCTCTGGTATGTGGGAGGAAACCTGTGCACTTGGAGGAAACCCACATGACCACAGGGAGGACACACAGACTTTGCACAGAAGGCACCCCAGCTGAGGATCAAACCAGAGAACCTCTTGCTGTAAGGTGACAATGCTAACCGCTGCACCACCATGGCTGCCCAAACCCACTGTCTGCAATAAGCTGTCATATGTAAGAAAGATTTAAGTTGATGCTGAGTAGTTTGACATGGGGCTTTAGCTAATACCTCAGATTGCGATGGTAACATCAGCCTGCTACCCTGAGATATCAGATGACCAAAATAAAATACCTTTGATGACCATAGCTGTAACTTTTTTCTCAGCACCTTATGTCCTTTTTTCTGCAAGGATAGTTAAGATGTATTGTATCCTGCTGATTCTGCTGAAAAGAATAAGATGGTATTAGTAAATCATCTACATATTGTACAAGCACAGATCCACCTGGAAATGTCACCTTTTCCAAATCCTTTTTTAGAATTTGAGAACATAATGAAGCAGATTTAGTGTATTCCTATGGTAACTGTGTCCATGTATACTGTTGTCCTTTATTAGTAAAGGGGAGCAGAAACTGACTTTCAGGATGAATAATTATAAAAAAGAATGCTGAACACAGATCTATTACAAAAAATATTTGGCTGTAGGTGGTATGCAGCTCAGTATTGTCACTGGATTTATAACTACAGGAAAAGCTGGTAATACTGCATTGTTTACAGCCCTCAGATCTTGCACAAACCTGTAAGTAAATCTACCATTGTAGTAGTATTCAAAAGGAAAGAATGCCTTTCTTCAATCGGTCCTAAAGAAATGGGTATAGGTTTTGAAACAGGATACGTAACAGCAGCATTTGTTACTCCAAATGCCTTTAGTTTATGATGTGATACTGGTATCTGACTATATGAAATAATGTTTAATACAGACCTAGTGGCTCCAGTGTCCACCAGGAAAAAAGATTCCTTTGAATTTATTTTTACATTAACACAGAGTCCCTTTTGATCCATGGTAGCGGAGGACTGAGATGTATTTCTGTTTTAGAATTCTGACGTAGTCAGTACAGTGATTCCTGACTCCTTCCAGTTTGAGAAGGTGATGGAGGAAATGAAGCCTTGTTATAGTTTGGCTGCTGCCATACAGTCCGGGTATCTTGGACTCTCTGCATGTACTTGTGTGGGCATTTTCCTCTCCAATGTCCTGCTTTACCACAATCGAAGCAAGATCCATCAGATGAGGCAGGAGGGACACTGCCAGCTCCTTGTTGCCAACCAGCTGCACTTTCTTCCCCTAAACCAGCACTCTTCCTAAATCTTCTAGCAATTTCACTCCCCTTCCCATGCATCTGCTCCATCCCCCTGGGGCTGTTAGCTGCCTTATTTGCAAAGTTATTAGCTTTTGCTCAGTATCCTTTCTCTGTTTTGCCTGTCAGTACAGTGATTTGCAGCACTTAATAAGGACTCCAAGTCCTTTGCCTGCCAGTCTATAAGCACTTGTTTGCAATAGCTGGCTTAGTTTGTTCTCCTGGGTCTGGTATTCCTGAATGACTAGCAAATATTGCTTGAGATAACTGAAATAATCTGCAGGTGGTTCCCTTTTATTTTGCATACATGGCTTTATCTTAGACAAATCTGTCCAAACTTGACACACTTCGATAATATTATTTATCAACCCCATCCTTTTGTTTATTAGTGCATTCCTTGTGAGAGTAAAATCTGTTATTTCAGCCTTATCAAGTAACTGTTTTCTTATTTTATCTGAAGAGACGTACCAAAAGCAGCTGGTTTAAATATGTCAAAGCAGTGTTATAACATTTTAGTTGTAGTTTTCAAATTTTCCTTAAACCTTATGGATCTTCTCTAATATTTGGAAAACTTTTGAACATAGTATGTAAATCAGCAGGAATCCAAGGACGATGAACACGCTCTCTATTACTAGCATCCATTATTTTTCTAGGATGTGCAAAAAGATCCTCTCCAGAAGCAATAGCCTTTTGTCCTACCCTATCATGTGAGCACATGTGACGAACCACAGGAGTGTCAAATACTAGTGCACCTGTTGAAGATGCAGAAGCTTGTTGAAAATGATAGGAAGAAGAAGAAGAAGAAAAGGAAGAAGCAGAATTAACCCCATTGACTGCAGATGACTGTTCTGAAGATTTGGGTTGAGTACACGAGAAGTAGGATGAGATGTAACAGTACTGCACTGACCTGGTGTCTTCTGGACAGTTGTCTGAAATGCAGGGGTTTGAGAAACAGCAGAAATTTGTAGAGGAGCCATCTGTACCTGTGCATAAGGGAGTGGGGGTGCAGTAGCTACTAGAAAATTATCATCCTCTTCTGAAGTCTCTGCTTTTGGCCATCCCCAGTTCCTTATAAACCTGCCAAGACTGGATAAAGGGATCCCTTTTACTGGTCTGTACTGCTTTTTTAACCTCTTTCATGTGTTGTAGCAACCTCTTATTAGTATCCTGTAATACCCTTAATGATGATTCCTTTTTCCTTTCAGAGCTTCAGTTTACCAAGAATAAAATACTGCCCATTGTCACACACTTACATTGCTTTTATTTTATTTTTTGAAATACCCTTTAAATTTTCTAATTTATTTTTATCATAAGTTTCATTTAATGGAAGTACTTTACCAGAGTAGTTTTTAGTATACTGATACTACTCATTCAAATACGTACAACTCTTCTTTCCATAATTATGATACATAAATTATGCAGGTGTTCCCTTTACATGGATATGATCCTGTCTGCTTAACTTTGTTCCTATTTTTCCTATTAAAACCTCTTGTAGATCCTACAACTGGATAATTCAGAAAAAAATGACTACATTAATTTATACACCATTCATAAAGAGAAGAGTTTGGATTTTGTCATTGTGCAATGACAAAGGAAATGTTTCAATCAGCCTTTTCTCATAGCACACCCTTTCTTTCATCTCATCATAATTTAAAACATTTACAGCTTCATCATTGTGATCAGGATAACAAGATGTATAGGTACTGTGCCCAGAACTCACCACTCTTTCAGACCCTCTGAGGGTACTTTCACACAGTTACACCTAAGTCCCAACATGCTATGGGCTCATGAACTTGATTTAACAACACACACACACACCTATGTCCCACGATGCTATAGGCTCATGAATTTGATTTAACTTTAACTTTATTTTTCTCTCTTTGTCTCTTTTCACTCATACCTTAAACAACACAAAACATCTCTCATGCCACTTACCTTTTAGTCTTGAAGGTACCGCCCTCAACACAAGGCACCTCCTTGTGTTATTTTTCCTTTTTGTTGTATGCGCATACGCATTAATAAAATTTTCCTTATTTCCAGTGCTGTCCTCCCACTATTACTTTACATATACAGCAAACTCATTCAACAACAGTTACTCACTCATTCCACTCTTTTAACAACAATTATCTAAGAGAGAAAAAAAAAGTGTTTTTTACAAATTCATTTTCCCATTTAGTCTAGCAGCAGTTTGCACTGCCTGAATAGTTAGATATCTGAATCTCTGACTATCCCATAGAAAACAGCCTGGAACTCATAGAAGAACTTTCTGTGCTGGGCCCTAATAATTTATTCCACACTGCCCTGTAACAAAACCAAAGTTCAGAATCTGAGTCATGGCACCAAATATTAAAGTTCAGAAATAAATAACAACGATTTTTACCTTTTCGTCTTGAGTCAAGAATAACATGTATGACTGTGCAAAGTACCGGTTTATTCCATAAACAGTGCTGGGAGAATGCCTACTCAAATTTCCAGATCAGTTTCCAAGAACAAAAGAAAGCACTCTACATATATATATATATATATATATATATATATATATATATATATATACCTTTTCTTATCAGTTTCATGCATGCAGAACTTTAGTGTTACATTACTTTCAATGAATGAATGTATTTAATAATGTCTTTATCTCTTGTGATTCTCTCTTAGAGATTCACATGAAGTATTTCATAAATATGCATTTTAAAACATAAACCACCTGGTTTAAATGTTATTATCTTTTAACCTTCAACATTCAGTACCAGTAAACACTATCTTAGACATCCTTGCAATGACTCAACCCCAGTCTGAAAAGGCCACAGTATACTGTTAATTAATCTGGTTTATGCAGATACTTGGAACAGTCAAGCATAACATAATCTAACATCTCTTAACTCCTTCAGCACTTACTTTGCCTTCAATTACCTGTCAGAGCACTATAACTTGCTAATAGAGAGAATGCAGTTTTAAGGCACTTGAAATATAATGCTAGTATTTATATGAAAAATATCTCTTGCATAATCATGCATCAGTATTTCAATTTTTCTTTGATATAAACATTTCATAAACATTTTATTTGACTCATTTGTGAAGAAGCTGCAAGTTAGTATAGAATAATAAAACATAATATTGTTCCATAAAATAATAATGAAAAATTAATAGAATGATCTTATTATGCGTCATTATATTCCTATTAATATTAAGTATATCCTGCTGGTGACAAAGGAGTAGTGACACTGGTTATTATAAATACCTAAATTTTCTGAAAAAGTACTACATTATTTATGATAAAACAATAACGTTTTTTCAGAACACATGTTTTTATCTGTTTTGGTTTTGCTGCAATAACTGACATAACTTCTAAATACAGAAATTCAGTTATCTTCTTCTAAAAGATGTGCGCAATAAACAATGAGTTATATGCCAGATATATTCAAGTAACTAGGAATGTTTTTCCTGCTAGTGAAATATCATGCCAAAAACTATTTCTCATAATGACATTGTATGAAATATAAAACTGAACATCCCTGAACATCCATATTTCTTGGTATTGAGGATTCAGATAATTTATTGCTGGGCAAATATGTGAACATGGGAGAGGAAGGTTTTCCGTTTGCCTTTCATTGCATTAATTTGCAGCATTCAGCTTTAGTCTCATTACCTCTTTACCATTAGATGGTGATACTATTATAACTAAGAAACCATATGTCATATATATTATCAATCATGTATCATGAAAAACACTGTTTGGTGGTTGCCAGCCATACAAGTTGGTGAAAACTATAGCAAAACACAACTGAGAGTCAGAGTGCTCTTTTAATCTATTTATCTCTACATTTCCTGAATTTACTGTATTTCCCATTCCAGGAGCAAGTGAAATTAAATGGTATTTGAATTCTGATTTATTGGATGCTGATAGCATTTTATTTAAGGGGTTGTGAAATTACCAAAAGTTAGACAAAGTCTTCTAAAATATATCCCTGAAAACATAAATATATTACAGCGGAAAACAAATAGATTGCAGTGGGATCAAACAAACCCAAAAAATATATACTTAAAAACAAAATAAGGCATCAAAATGCTGAGAATAGGATAAAAATAATAATCATTTAATATAACACAAAACAAATAAATTTAGGTTAGCGCTTTCAGTGTTGCCTGCTTCTTCAGACCTTAATAAAAACGACAGTTACTAAAATGTCTTTAAATATTCCAAACAACCAATAAAAACAGACATAGTTTCATTTTCTTTTAAAATATAAGTTTTATTTTAACCAAAGTTTTAAAGAGACAGAGTAGGGGGACCTCTAAAGTCAACAATCCATTTTAATTCAATATATTCTCAATATATTATTCTGTCTCAGTCTCTAACCTTCAATAAACAAAACTATTAAAACACAGGTTCACACACCTCAGACACCAATGCTTTAGTTTATTTTTACATTTGTTTATTAAATGTTATGTCACTCTTAATGTTTTTCCTTCGATTGGTCTCTTATCTAATCGAAAAACTTACAATCACTTAGGGTTACTAGCCACTATATAGCAGACTATACTTTATTTTATGGAATCTGAATTGGAAGAACTCTATTGATTTTGCAGTCCAAACCATGCAAGTTGACCAATAGATAGATGGGCTTTACAAGTCCTGCATGCATATGTGCCTTTACGCTGTGAAGTAAATTGCCCATAAGACCTGTTATGCTTATAGCACAAATGCTGCTTCAGGTTCTTACAATTTTTGAAACAGAATTTAGACCTCCAAATTCTATCACCCTACTTATTTTTGGATACATCAACAGAATAGGTCAATTCCTTTTAATTTAGAATGCTGTGCTCTGCTGTGCAGTGTGACTCAATTAGGGAAGTGTATCTGTCTCTTTATGCCACTGACATGAGTCTGACCTTGGGGTGTATTGTATTGACACAGAGATGACCCCGGGTCCATTACCCCAGAGTCCTCTTCACCCTAAGAGGTCATGGAGGGGTTTTCAGGTTTATGAACTGGGTAACATGAACTGGGATTCTGTTCCAGAGTATTATGAATCCTCTGATGTGCTGAGGTCTAAATCTTGCTCTTGTGTAGGTGATGTTCTCTTTAATTTAGTTCTGATGGATTTGTTCTTATATTGCTGTTTAGAGAAACTACCAGTAACAAAAAATGCTAACTGTAACATGAAGAAAATCAATGGTTTCCAAATCAATGGTTTCAAACAATAAGATAAAGGTGGTGTGGTTAAGGTCAAAAGAAAAAACATAATTTACAACATGCCACTCCAAATGAACAAAAAATGAACAACAATGTCTAAAAAAATTTGTAAAAGTGACATGTAACCAGACATGTCACTGCTAAGAGAACTAAACTTGCAAACTAAATTGGCAAGAACTTTTTCTGGCATTGTGCCCATAGCTACTCCTCCTATCACTCCTATATGAAAATTCATAGAGAATTCACTATTCAAAAAGATCAGATCTAGGATCAGATCTAATAGGGCACAGATCATGTTAATCTTAGACTGAAGTGTAGTTTCACCATCTTTCAGTATTTTATTGCCTTGATCCAAATGCTCACTCATTCCATTAGTCAGAATATTCAATTCATCAGAATAAAGTTCATTTCAGAATCCACACCATCTCAAAAACAAACAAAACAAAAAAAAAAAAGATTGCAGTAAAACAAAGACAAGCCCAAAAAGATAAGACAAAAAACAAATATATATAAAAAAATGCAAAGGCATCAAGATGCTGAGAGTAGAATAAAAATAATAATAAATTATTAGACCAGCAGACAAAGGAGGGGAATTGATTTGATTGATTTGAAAAATAAAAATAAATAAAAAAAATGTCAACATGTTATATGTATATGTTGTTTTGTTGTTTGCAGAAGTAGGTTAATGGAATTATTATTAGATTGAAAGTTTGTAGAGATGATATTGCTTATGATGATCAAAGAGCTATTATGCTCTGTATACATTTTTTTTGAACATCCATCCACTACTATACTAATATATGTCTGTCAAAAGTGCATAAGAAAGAATTGAACCCTCCCCTTAGACCTATTGTATCCAGGAGAGGGTGGCTTACTGAGCCAACATCCATATATGTTGAAAACAACTTAATTCTCTATTCACAGTTATTCCAAATGAAAATGGTATTGAAAATGTGAGACAGTATTTGATTAAGGAAAGTGGTTACCCCAGTTCTAAGATTAACATGCATTTATTTTTGATGTTACAGTCAGAGCATTACATTATTATTTCTCTACCAAGCAATACACAGAAAAAAAAAAAGAAAGAAATACATATTGCACTGTTCTACTGCATGCACCCCCTATACTACTAACTAGAGAAAAGAAGAAAAAATAGGTGGTAAAAGCAAAAGATTGTATACTGAACCTGAATTATCAAAGGAAGCACTCAATGCACTTTGTATAGATCTTGTGGATAGGGGTTATAAATTTGGTGAAATAGAGAGAATCATAGAAGAAATCAATAAGTTGGAATGAAAAAAACAAAACCTTTGTTTTCTGACAGTTTGTTCCACTAAAAATATAGTCTTCATGGCTAGGTGTAACCTAAGTGATTGTTTTTAAATAGGTAAGACCAATCGTAATTTAAGAAAAGTGTGCTAGAACATTTAAATGACATATGTAACAATAAATTAACTAAAGCATTGGCCAAGCATGTGTCTGAGGCTGGGGGAACCATAGTTTTAAATTCTTGGTTTTACAAAAGGTTAATGATAGTCTATGAGAAGGTGACTTACATAATGAGACAGAATATATTGAATTAAAATGGATTGTTGACTTTAAGGCATATGCCCCTCCATGTCTGAATAGTGCTGTCTCCTTAAAACCTATTTTAAAGAAAAGAAGTTTGCCTCATGAACTATGTCTGTTTTTATTGGTTGCATGGAGTATTTAAAGAAATTTTAGTAACTGTTGTTGTTTTATTAAGGTCTGAAGAAGCAGGCAACTGTGAAAGCGCTAACCTAAATTTATTTGTTTTCTGTTATATTAAATTATTATTTTTTTATCCTACTCTTAGCATCTTCATGCCTTATTTTGTTTTAAGTATATTACAATGGTTAACATGACAGGCAATTTTTTTTTCTCACTTTCTGGCCCATATGAAGGAAGACGTGGAAAGTATTCTCCAAACAAGAATCTCCCTAGTATTAAAAGATGCAACAGTAGATAGTCTTTTGTTAGTTATTGAGCAACTGCTAAAAGGTTACAACTTTTATTTTATCTTTTGTTTTGTAATTTAAAATACTCCACATTATGTGAAGAGACAGTGGGGAACTAGAGACTCCTTGCATATGAAAGACTGCATTTCAGCCATAAGGGGGGCTGTATTTTTGTCCTTCAGAATTGCTAGTTTTGCTAAAGATTTATTATGGAAAATATAGTGTTAATCCATTGAAGATATCATTAACCCATGTTCCCTATTTCATTTTTTTTCTCAAATGCTTGGAGTCTAAATATCTCATATGAGAAAATATGTGAAAGTTGTTTGGTAGAGATACCCCACAACATTCCAAGCTTTTTTGGGTACCATAATTTTATATTGCATAAAAATATGACAATCTCTCTCTCTGTATATATATATATATATATATATATATATATATATATATATATATATATATATATACACACATATATACAAAAGTAACTCTGTAGTAAAGTCTACCTTGTCACGTAATGGTCAGCAAGCTGAAACTTTGCTAAGTAAGAACTGTTATAACCATTCTAACATTTCCATTATGAGGTACTGCCATAACCCTATATTTCATTAAGGAGAATGTTAATTTCTATGTCTAACTTAAAACACAATGAAAGCATCAAGTTTTATTCCTCTTGCTAGATATCTGTTACATTCCTCTGTCTGATGTCACTTTACAAAAAACATCAGAAGTTTATTTATTAAATTATATATTTATTTCAAAATGCAGTTTTAAGGAAGCCTGTCAGAGGTTGCAATGTCTATAAGAAACACCTACAAGTCTATAAGAAAAAATAAATCTTCACCCCTCCTGGATATTGCCTACCACATGCAGATTAATTTCAGCAATGGAGAGAAAATGTGTGTCAGTGACAGCTATGACCACAGTGAGAAATATCTCTTTACTAGCTTATTAACACAGTGAGAAAATGTGATTCAGAGAAACTATTACTGCAATTAATGAGAAATACCTCATTATCAGCTGTTGTATGTCTCTGAATCCCACTGTAGTTGGCACAGGCACTGTTAAACCTGATAGTGGCAGTTTTTTTTTTTTTTTTTGTGTGTCACATGCATTGCTATGGCAAAGACACCCACTACACTCAACCCCACAAAAACAAACAAACATGCAGATGTACACACACACACACATGCGCGCACACACACACACACACACACACACACACACACACACACACACACACACACACACACACACACACACACACGGGTCCCTATTATGTGATCAAAGGCACATTCTGTCGAATGTGTCTTCATCGAACTTAAAAGAACGGAAAGGCAAAATAGCGAAGCGGTTTTTAAGTGAATTCTTTCCCTGGGAAAGAATTTGCTTGGCCGCTTCCGTTACATTGCTGTTTTTGGCACTATAGTTCGATCTCAGAGTTGGTATATTTAAGTAGGGGGGTATGGGGGATGAAGCCCCCCACTTTATGTAATGTTTTAAAGTTTTTTTTTTTTTTTTTTGGAACAGCGACTTTTTTCCCTTGGAAAAAAAAATCGCTGTTCTGTGGTTTCAACATTGTAAGCTTTCACTTACATGGGGATGATTAATCATCGTCCGCCTTTTTAAGCATTCGATTATAATATAAACCCCACAAACACACACTTACTTATATATATACCCACATCCACCCATCAACAAATATCCTCAGTCAATCACAGTCACAGGTGCACTCACCTGTTCACCCAACCACACGCAGACACACAGATACATGCACATCCAGACTCTTGATTCCCTACCTAAACTTATTAGTGTGAGAACTAATTCAAAAACAAACATTCACACATATACACATACAGACTCTTGTTTCTCTACCTACACATCCTAGTATGAACAATCAGTCAGAAAAACACACACACACACACACACACACACACACACACACACACACACACACACACACACACACACACGTGCACACAGTCATGTAGCCTCATACCTACTTCTACAGACATGCACACTCATGTCCATACACAAATGTACACCAGCACACCTCCACCCCAACCCTCACATATTAACTGTGCACCAAAACTGCTTCTGTTGGAGTGAGAGGACGAAAGCTTTCTTCTGACAGTATTAGTTTTCCTCCAAAAGTAAAATTTAAATTTTCTGTGAATCACTCATCAGGAGAAATTCTGAGCTGCTGTCATTTCTAGAGGGAGAATGCATTACTCATTTGCATTAACCTTGCCCTGATATTGCTGTATTACCATGCAGCTGCACCAGTGAGACCACAATCCAGACTGAGGCCTCTGCTAATTGGAAACCTCCTTGGTAGTAGGCCTTTTTGAACCTCAGCCACAGTTGTATATACTTCTCTTTAACAACATAACTATAAAATACCAATATCGTCATGCTTCCTTGGATCATAAACCCTTAAAGTACATTCCTGGAAAAATATTCAAGAAAAATGCTATCAATCTGCCAGTAGAAATTGCCATAAAAATTACTGTCATAAAATAGTTGAATCATTGTGTTCATGTGATTTGACTCTAAATTTGGTTTTAGCACCAGTGACTCAAAATGGTCAATGTAAGCATTTGTTGATAATTTATTCTGGTGAATTATAATAATTTTAGCAGCAATGAAAGATAGTTTGGTTGAAAAAGCAAACATTGGTTAAGTGGTTAACTTCAAAATGACTAAAACAAATTATGTCAAGCCTAATATAATGTAAATATTCACAATATCATTTTATGATATAAACTTGAGGTCTGACTTTTACCACTGACAGTATCATAACAGGCTCAGATGTTTTTTGTTCTTACTATAAGCCTTTAAGCCTTGAAATCAGACACTTCATTCTGTATATTCCATTCCATCGGCTACTGGTTTAACTCACTGCTAGGTAAGCCCTTGAAAGTCTTCAGATACAGACCTGGCATTCAAGTCTTGAAACTGTCTACCATTGAAGCTCAGAGCCTGAAAATGTAGCATACTGTAGCATTATAACACTATAGCAAGAATTTTATTACATCTCCTTTTAAACTAGATACCTCATAGTAACTTGTTTACCTTCATTGAACAGGGCTCAACAAAAAGTGCTTAAGGATTTGTTTAACAAAAAAGACAACAGGCAATTTATTTGCTGTAATGAATCATATTTGTATGCCTTATTATAAAATATGTATAATATTTAGCTATCTAAATATAAGTATATATATATATATATATATATATATATATATATATATATATGTGTATATAAATATATATATATATATATATATATATATATATATATATATGTATATATATATATATATATATATATATATATATATATATATATATCTTATAGATATATATATACCCCCCATATTTCCCCAAAAATAAGACAGGGTCTTATATTCTTTCCCCCACCAAAATACGCATTAGGGCTTATTATCAGAGGATAATAACAATCTACCTTTATTTATTCATGTGCAAAAATTGACATTTATTAATATACAGAAATTGACATTCATGTACAAAAATCAAGATTTATTCATGTACACAAATTGACATTTATTTCGTACTTTTCTAGTATTGGACAACAGTTCTAATAACGGGTTGAGAATTGAGAATTCTACATAAACAGTGTAACAAACATTTCAACTTCAAAATATCTGCACCTTGGCTTTCACAATTATTCAAATACAGTCATGTCGGGGGTCATCTCTGTGTCACTGCTAGACAGAGGCACAGTGAACTAAACCCTAAATGGGCATAGTATTCTCATTCCAAGGGGTGGCGAAAGCCACACACACTCTGGCTAGGCTTATAAATGCCCTAGGGCAGATAGCCTAGTATGAACCTATGAACCTATGTCATCTTCTTCTGGAATATTGTCATAAGTGTCCATGCTCTGAATTTTGGCCAGAATTTCTTGCAACTCCATTTCCTGTAGCACCACTGGCTCCAGTCTGTCATGCCTAGCAATAGAGCTCTCCTTAAATGAGCACTGCTTGTCCAAGTAGCCTGATCGCAGTGCATTGGCAACACAGTTATCAGTGATTTTATCCCATGAATTTTTCACCCAAGTCATGACCTCTTGCAGGCTAGGCTTCACAAAGTTTCCATGCTGATTTCTCTCCATTCTATTTTGAATGTAGTCATTGAGTTCCATGTGCAAATGGTCCTTGAATGGCTTATTTATTGCAATATCAAGAGTCTGGAGATAGGCAGTCATTCCTGTGGGAATCATAATTTGATCTATTCTCCTTCGTGCTATGAATTTCTTCATTTCTTTAGTGGGGTGAGTGCTGACTGAATCCCAGACTAGAAGACCTCTTTTGCCACCTCGCAAAATAAGTGGCAGTGTTACATCGACTTACTTCCTTATAACTGCTTGTGTGCACCAGGCTTTTTCAGTTTCAAGAATGTAAATGCCTGAAACACATTCAGTCTTATCTTTCTTGCCCTTACTAATGATTAGAGTTGGAGTTTTCTTTCCATCTAGATGAATTGCCAAAATACAGGTAAAACATGCACTCTTGTAACCAGTGGAGGGAAAGCAGATTGACGAGGCACCCCCCTGATCAATTGTTGCTTGAGATCCTTGGCCCATAAACACTGCAGTTTCATCCATAGCAATCTTGTTGGAAAGTTGGTGTTTAGAAAAGTCAATGCCATCAACAATGGACTTGAAAACAAGTGCACATTTAATAACTTCAGTATCTTCCAGCTTAAACAGTGTTGTTGATCTTTTTAGAGACAGTTCATACTGCTGAAGGAAGCCATCTTGCCAATGTTGTGATGCTTTGAATTCTTCTGGGGATATTTCTAACTGTGGTGCCATTGCAAGGACAAATGCTTGAATAACAGCCCAGTGCACAACCAAAGCTTTTGCTCTCCTGTTAGCAATCCACTCACAGATGGTGTTTTCATGCTCAGGAAATAACGGTTGCTGACCTGATCCACACTTACACTTCTTAGCATTTCCCTCGTCGGCCTGGTAACTGAGGTTAACATACGCTGCTCACCATTTTCAGACCATTCTGAGATCTAACTTCTTCTCTTTAAAGAAAGCTGTTAAATTCTTTCCCCAGGAGTCCTCCATGACTCCTTTCTTGTGCTCGATGGAATAGCTTTCTTTTTGCACTTTTCTTGTATGGGGAAGGGGTTAATTGAAGACTTACATGACCGGAGAGGCAACACAAAATGTCACTGGTTATGAAGAGAAGACACAACCACAGCTGCTCATTATCATGAGCATGCACTTTACACGAATTGTCTGTACTTTGACCAATCAAAGTACACCTGCGAGGGTTTATGGGCCAAGGATCTCAACAGTCAAGTGTGAGTGATGATTAGGGTTACAGTAAGAATTGTGGAGGACTCCCAGTAAAATAGTCTTATGACTTTTTGCAAAGAGAAGAAGTTGGGTGTCTGAATGGTCCAAAAATGGCAAGCTGAGTACGATAATCTCAGTCAATGGGAGTCAGTAATATTTTATAATTCAACACGTCCATCATGTGTTGTTTATGATATTAACTGGGGCTTATTTTTGGGGTAGGGCTTATATCATGACCACCCTGGAAAAACTATGCTAGGCCTTACTCTTTGGTTAGGTCTTATTTAGAAAGAAATACGGTATATATATATATATATATATATATATATATATATATATATATATATATATATATACACACACACACACACACACACACACACACACATATAAAGAGAGAGAGAGACAATTAAGGAATATTTTGCACTTTATATCCTCGCTAGAAATGCCACAAGCTACAAGAACAATGACAGCAATATTACTTAGATTGATTTTGCCTGAATGAGTAATACATTTATTAGAATTTGGCCTTTTATTATCATTAATAGTAAAATATAGTCATATACTCAAACAAAAGCTTTACCACAGGGGATTGTCATGATGGCCTCTCAAGGTAAAATCATCCTCCCTAGACGGTCTGGTCTGATACTTGAGAGTCATGCCTATCAGTTGCCAGAGTAACAAACTTTGGAAGTGAAGTTTTATACGGCCCTTATATTTTTCCTCCAGATCATACAAATTTCACAAATCTAAAATAGTGCTATATTTAATGTACTTGAGTGTAATGGAATTAATGTAATAAAACAATTGTCTTTTTCGGATTCGTGAAAATGTCATTTTGTCAAAGAAAACAAAAGTATGTATACTTTGCATAGAATTAATTTAGATTACTTTAGAAGTAGCAAAATGATTCTTATAGGACCAAGTACTACACTACAGAATTAAAATTTATCTTAAAAAAATACTATATTTTTCTCATTTTATAACTAGCAGACAAATAGTCAAATATCGGTATCAAATTTGTGCCAGCAGTTGCTAAATATAAAAATTTGTTTGCAGTGATGCATTCAAAGTTCCTCATTCATGTGGGTCCTGTAAATCTGACTTCTAATATATAAAAGAATGAGTTCTTTTTGACCTAAGGTCCCTATTAAATTGGACAGACCTCCAAGGTATGTCCTGGTCAGAATGTTCAATATCAAAGATGTACTGGGAATTCATTAACAGAGGAGGTATTATCACAGTCAAGCCAACACTACTTACCTTTCTAGTACAAAGAGCATTGTTGCTAATCACATGCATGCATGCAGTGTAGCCTCTCCTCTCAGCTGCAGCAAATGCTTATGGCTCTATCATAATACTCCACCTCAAGAACACATCTCAATATAACAAGCAAACAATCAGACTGCTCATGCGAAACCACATAACTGGTGCAAGTGCATGCACACAGTTGTTCGATAATAATGTAGTCAACACACCAGATACACACATAAATATATGCATAATGGAAAGCAAGCAACGCAGACAATGGGGCTGGAGTTGAGGTCAGTAACATAGGTCACATGGAGGGAACATTAAAGTGTAAATTGAGTTGAGTAACAAAACATTGCATGGAAAATTACACCATGATGTCAATGACAATACAGATGTCTTAAGAAAGTGAATTATACACTGGAGATGTGTGATATTAATTAATACCTAATTGTTATGAAACAACCTGCACCACGCCTAACAGCAATGTGCTCACTGTTGACCCATATTATATACATAGATCAGAATAGTGTATTAGTATGGCATCCTATAGGAGCACTTATAAAATAAATGATTGGAAAATACGTTTCAAGGGAATAGAAAAGTTGATATCAGGACAAACAAAATGCACCTACCTGAATTTGAACACCTGCATTTTTACACTGATATTGTAAGCTCATGGCCATGTCTAAGTTATGCCACAAAAGAAGGTGTACAGAGAAGGTATGAATACAGAACTATTATGGAAAATGTATAATGCTGCTGAAGACCATCAAATGTAGAGGGAAAAATAGCATAGCACATAACAAAGGTAGGAACTGAAACCCATCATCATCTGTACCCATCACTGGATGATTTTATTGAGGGAATGAATCTCTGAGATGCATATATCATGTTACAACTTTTTACACTTGTATTTAATGTTATTATCACATGATAATTTCATTTGTCAGTGTCAAGGTATACCATCATGGAAATAACCCGTCTGTCTAACTGATATTCTACACACCAGCATATAAGTAAGTGAGACCACAGATGAAATTATCATAATTTTAAACTTACACACAGGTTTCCATGGAATATTATAACACTGTGGAACATTATGTATTATGATCCTTGTTCAGAACATGTAACAATCATGGACTGATAATCCTCACATCAAGTTATGACTAGTCGGACAATCTGACATTGTATGCTGTATGTGCTATGATAATGGTACATGAAAGTTATTGTTTTCATTGTAGTTCAGTATTGCAGTATGCCTGTATAATTTTGATAAATTGAGTATTACTAAATAATATTCAGAAATAATGTGATCAGAAATAATGCGATCAGAATCCATAACCTACTGTAATAACAAAATGCACAGTAATGACAAGGTATATGCTAACCATATTATTCAGTATGTATTTTATTTACTTACTGCAAGGTATGGATTGTATGTCAGACTGTGTTACAATGTTCCCATTATTGTATGGGAACCCCTACCTGCCTACGTCATATTTTTTGACTTACGGTCAAGTTACTGACACCACAGAAAAAGTAATACAATAGTAGTCAGAAATCATACATTTGAAATGATATCATCAAACTGTTTGAATGAATAAAGTCATTAATAAAAGGGAACACAACACGTAGGTGAACAAAACCCATGAAATGTGAAACTGTCCCATCATATGTGGTCACTAAATAATTACTGTATGCCACCAATTGCTTTTCACACTGACAATCTACACATCATTGAATTTAAACCCCTGCCTTACTAACTCACATTTTTTGACTAGTGCTCTAGCAACTGAGACCACAGAACAAGTAATACAACAGTTGTTTGAAAGGAGTATTACAACATTGTAAAAGAGTGCCAAAAGAGCACCGTTAATTAGACACCAGTAATCGAGAGATCACAATCTTCTGTATAGCTTACTGACAATCTAAACAACATATAAGGATCATATTGAGTCATAGGTTCATAGGTTCATACTAGGCAATCTGCCCTAGGGCATATATAAGCCTAGCCAGAGTATCTTTGGCTTGCGCCACCCATTTTAAATTAATTTTTCTATGCCCTTTTTCGAGGTTAGTATACTGTGCCTCTGTCTAACAGTGACACAGAAGTGATACGCGGGGTAAACCTATGATCTCCCATCCACTCATCAAGACTCCTCTTGAAGAGAGTCAATGAGGGACTCTGCCTAACCTGGACTGGGATTTTATTCCAGAGTGAAGGGAGCCTCTGGGTTATGAATCTGTCCCTCCAGCATGTCCTATTTATTTCAGTGCAGAGGTTCAAGTTTCTCGAGCGCATAGCTCAATGGGATTTGGATTTTATGAGGTGCAGCATGTCCATTAATTCCGGGTTGGACATGGCTTTATACGTCAGGTACAGATCGCCTCTGAGCAGGCGGTATGCCACTGAGTAGAGCTGGAGTTTCTTTAACCGGGCAGCATATGGCATCTGTTTGAGCCCTTTGATCCTCTTAGTGAGGTACTTTTGGGGTCTTTCCAGTTGCTGCAGGTGTCTGGTAAGGTACATCCCAAAAGTGGCATTGTACTCAATTATGGGCCTGATGAGGGATGAGTAAAGAGGCACGATGACCTCCCCTGATCTAGATGTGAATCCCTTCATGATTAGGTGGGCTATATAAAATGTTTTTCTAACCACTTTGGCCACGTGGTTGTCAAATGAGAGATTGCTATCAACTTGGGTCATAAAAGCCATTACACTTAAAATGGGAAATGTTTGCTTATTATTATTGCTTTCTTCTGTGCATCAAGGGTAAGCTCATTAATAAGATGGTCATCATATCGATGTGGCCAAAGGCATTTTATTCATTTTTGCCATAAGCCGTGAACTGCCACTAACCATTTCTCAACTGTTAATAGCAAATCTGCTCTCAGCTAACTTTTGTGTGACTTTATGCATACAAAGAGCAATTAGATTTGGCTTCAAATCTCATTGTTCATGTATGCAATGTTCTATGCGATGGAATATCATGGTATAGAAGGGAGGGTTGGCATAATAGTTAAGGTCTTAAACTCACAGATACCAGGTACACAGTTTTATTCTGACCGCTAGTTTTTGGCTAGGCTTGTAATAGTCTGTAGACTGACAGCCTAATATTTATCTATGAACATATATTAATATGTCTAAAAGTGATGTAAGGTGTACAGCACTGGAATGAAAACCATGCTTGTGTAGGTGATGGGCTCTAGATCAATGCAGTATTAGTTGAATCAACAGAAGAATTTATACTGCATAATTCTAATAAGTCATTCATTGAAGGGAATGATAAAAAGAGAAGCTGCAACTGTTCTGAAATGGGGACTGAGCAGGATGAAGGTGATTTTTGAGGACATATACAATACAAGGGAGTGTAACACATGCCTCTTTCAATATCAGGGCATTATTCAAACTTGCACATATGACTAACTGTATGGCATCTTTACTGAGACATATCACATAAATGTATAACAATTGCAGAATTATATGAAGCAAAACATGCCATGTATTTCAAGATTTCATGTTTTGATATCAGTCTTCAAATATTATCATTGTGACTGCTGGATGAGAGACAGTTACAGAACGATAAAAAAAATGTGACACAGAACTGCATTACACTCTCAGTAGATTTCATCCATGCACCAAGTGCACTGGAATGGGATCATCACACCACTCATTGCTGAGCCATGAAAGCAGTTACTGAGAAATGAATCACCTTACATTGCTTTTATTTTTGTTAAATTTTCTTACTAACATTCAATGTCACCAAGCTCAGGTGCACGAGTGATGGCAGAGTCTTAGCACATGCACAGGAATTTTCTTCATTTTGCCATAAGATGAGAACTAGCAGTAGCTTCAGCTCACTGATGACCAGGGATGATGCTTGAAGCCAAGTGCTGCGTAATGGATGAGTACAGAAATAGCTATTTCTAAATCACTTTACATTGCTTTCATTTTTGTTAAATTTGCTTACTGATGTATGCTCAAGCTTTTTAAAGCTACAGAGAGAATGGCCTTCTGTGATATTGGAAAAAGATGTGTTTATTTTCAATTCTGTTTTACTACATATCTCTGTAATCCCTACAACTGGTTTTTGCAATCAGTGCAGCTGTTTTTAGTCTCCTTTTTGTTGTCTGATAGAGCTGAATATCGGTTACTGTTTGTGACCCTTTTAGCTTGTAGTGGAATCTTTTGTCTGGAGAGGGCTAGCTGTTTTTCTTTGTGGCAGAAAGTAATCAGTCTAGTTTAATCTAGCTAAAAGCATTCCTGCAAAACTGCTACTTTTGATTGGATAATTGGGCTGGTTTCTGTTTCTCTGCTTTTAATAGCCCAGGGCCGGCCTTAGCTGATTTGGCACCCTAGGCGAAGTAGTGCTCCGTCGCCCCTTAAGCCCCACCATATACTCATGAAACACCCCTACGAGCCACGCCCACAGGTAGGTCACTCCCCAAAAAAGCCACTTCAGTCATTCACTCCCCAAAAAAGCCAGTCCAGTCATTTCCTTTAATTATTTAAATGCATAGAAGAAAGGATACCTTGTAATGTAGTTTAAACTGCAAGTGAAGATGGAAATTTCCTTTAATAAACCTGCTTTATCTGTTGCTCCTTCACACATACTTTACTATAAAAGTCATGTCTTCAGAAAATAGAAGCCTATGTGCCTTTGTTCAAAGGCTTGTTTAGGTTAATCTAAACAGTTTAATTTACTCTGGGTAGGTGAGCAAACCTTACAGCTCAGGAAAGTAGAATAGCAACCTCTCTCCTCCCTGTGTACAGAAGCTTAAGCTAGAATAGCACAAACACAGATAGCCATTTGATAAACAATACAATCTTGAAATGAAAACAGGTTTGGCATGAACAGTAAAATTCTCTGCAACTGAAATTGCATGAAAACCCATATTTATAGAAAATGCATCTGGTCAGTGGAGGATTAAGTTTACATTTGGGCTGTTTTCAAAACAGACTCCTTGCACAAATATTTATGGCCATGCATACATGTATTTGTTCTTTGATTCAACTTCCTGATTGCATTAAATTATATTCCTTATGTAATAACAACACCACTTGTTAGAATGTGTTTTACATTTGTAGTTTTAAGCATTCATTTAATAAGCAAAGAAACAAAATATATAAACCAATAATGACAAAACTACCCATTTCAAAAAATTCCAACCATAAAAGGTTCTCAGACTTCTGTCATTAGAATCCACCAATATCACTCAATACAAACAATCTCTGCAGAAGAGAAATCATCTGAACAATTCCACATTAAAGAAATCTGTTACTAATGAAGAAATTGCCAGTGGCAAACAACTTTACATCTAATGTTTCATCTACAAATTCAGTGCCTGATGCCCTTGAAGAATTAATTGCCTATATTACATTAAACATTGATAAACTGGTAATATTGCAATAAGAAATGACTAAAACTGACAAGTTCATAGCTGCTAGGCATCTCATGCAAAGGAAGACATACTTAGGAGTGTAGAACCCTTATCTGCCCTTAAAATGTAGATACTGCTGTCTTTACTTTGTCATTGTTGCCACTGCAAGAAACTCACCTAATTTTGGCACATGTATTTCAATGGTATATGTACTTGAGTAAGTAGTGCTGTGCAACTGGGGCTAAGAAGTTTCTTTAGAGGTACTGGGTTTCAAGGTGTCATATTGGAATGATATTCATTTAGTTTCACATCATGCACTCATTTAGTTACAAGTCAGCCTGGTGACTCAGAAGTTTAATATGTTGGCCTTTATATGTAGATCACAGATAAATACTATCACAACATGGGCACCATACAACAGCTCTCTTTCTATATATATATATATATATATATATATATATATATATATATATATATATATGTGTGTGTGTGTGTGTGTGTGTGTGTGTGTGTGTGTGTGTGTTTACATGTTTATTTGTTTTTTATGCCCATTTATATTTCTCTGTCATTTTTTGCAAAATGCTCTGCAGCTTTCATAGTTAATGTCATGGTAACAGAAATGGATGAGAACTGGGCAATAAATCCCTAGCTCTGCAACTTTCTATTTGCAGCACCTAAAATTTCATACCATTCACCAACCCACCATGGTCTACTCTTGGATTCTTTTTAGCCCCCGACACACACTTTTTAAAATTAACGAAATTGAACAACTGATTTATAGTCATTTTGTGTCTAATTAGATTCCCTTTAGTCACAAATGTTATCAGGTGGATATTAGGCAACACAGGCAGTCATGTTTCACTTTATAATTTTTATTTTTTTTATTTTATGTACGCTTTGGTTAACAGGGTAGAAATCTCAGCATGACCAGTCATACACACACACACACACACACACACACACACACACACACACACACACACACACACACACACACACACACTTCATTCTCCACCACACACACAACCTTAGTTTTCTTACTTTACTTCATTCCCCAACACACACATACACACCCTTAGACAGATGCGAGAAAATCAGATATAGTGGTCCATGAATAGAAGACAAAAGTAGCATTGATCACTGAAATCGCTATACCAGTGATTATAGTGTCTTATGTACAGAGAAACACAAAGTCATTAAATATCAGGATTTGCAGACAGAAACAAGAACAATGTGGATGAAAAGATACCCAGACAGTTAGAATAGTAGTAGGAGCAACGGGTTTTATAAAAAAGAATCTACAATCATATTTAGATATGTTACTGAAACATGTAACTCCATAAAAACTGCAGAAGGCGTCATTACTGGGAACACTGCTGGTCCTGCAAAGAGCACTTCTGGCTGACATCAAACACTGAAACAATACTAATTTCATGAACTTATACTTTGACTTAGGAATGAGGTCCATTCCGTAATGGCATTAGAAACCCAAAAGATTTGGGAAATTAAAAAAAGGAAGAAATGTTTTCCTTGTGAACATCTAAGAAATGTAGATGTCAGAATGGATGGGCTGACAAAGAGAGCTGACTAAGAGTTGCCAATACATTTCCACAGTTATTCATATGGCACAGCTACTTACTTATTTGTGTTTGTTTACTGAAGTACAGTGGTGATCATAAATGACCAATTTCAGACTAAGCCTGGGCGGTTCCAAAGATAAAAGACACAAAACAAGGATATAAAAGCAAAGTAAACTGCAGCAATGACACCAGAAAACATGCTTTCAGATACTTTAGTAAACTCCAGAGGTCATGTTACTTAAGTCTTTCACTGCAAAAACTGAAGATATTTACAAGTATAACATATTAGCCATGAGCATGAGTGCATTATCACCTGGGTAGTATGGCTACTTCACACTGTCAAATGTATAACAATGTTGGAGACAAAAGCTCTTTTTTCCAGCCGTCTTAACAGCCACCATAATCCTTGGAATGCAGTCTAAAGTACAATAATCCACTTATATGTAGAGCATCAAGGAACTGTAATGACTTGGTCACCTCTTTGTTCCATCTCAAGGAAAGAAAATGTCCTTATTTCTGTTAACCAATTACATCCCACTAAACATTAGTGGCTATTTTCATCATGAATGTCTGCTTTGCTCGCAGCACTTGTTTAGTCACACAGGTGCTTGTTCAAAGTCCAAGAGATGTGACTGCATTCCTTGGAACAATGATAACTTAAGTGAGAAATGAGGAACTCCATATTATTGCTGAGATGGTGGTATCTTCCATTATCTGCCCATCCTCACGATAAAGTGATCTCTGAGCTATATGTCAGGGGTGTGTGGAGCAGTCTAACACTGAGCCCCATATTTGTTTTTAATACACTAGATTAAAAACTGGTTGAACAAATTAATACACATTGTAATAGTAAACAGCAAATGGAAGCTGTACTTAAAATCTAGTTGCAAGTGCTGTATCAAAATGAAAAGTTTTAGGACCAACCGGGTAAGTGACAGTGCAGAAAGGCAAGAGGAAAATGTCTGCAAAATACACAAAGATGTACAGCAGTCATCATAAAAAAAGGTATAGAGAACAGAATAAGAAGGGGCAACACAAGGTTATAGGAATGGGCAAAGTATAGCAATAAATTTGATATATACAATGTGGCAATACAAACTACCTGAATATCTGTAAGGTAAGACTGTGTAAATGTGGAAAAACTGACACATGGGACCAGGAATGGCTACCACATGGGTGTAAACTGTGGACCACATCACTGGTGTAAAATAAGATCAGTCATTTCAAGCCAAGCTATTAAAACTGTCACAAAATGATGACTTAGCCACCAATTTACTACTACTAAAAAAATTAATCTAGGTTTGGAGAATTATACCTGGAAATGTTCAATGAATATTTTAGTGATTATATGTATTATAAAATAAAATAAAAAACCTCTGGGTACAGAATGATCAGTAAAGCAAACTGATGGTTTTACAAGTAGTAAATTTAACAAGAAATGCAGGCTATACTGAATGAACATGGTCAAGAACAACAAATTCCATGAAATCTTGTGTTTTTCCAGTACTCATAAATCTTAAACTCCAGACCTTTATGGTATTTTCTCAGAAGAATGGAAAATGAGTGCCCTTGCTTATAATATCTGCATCCACACATTATGCTGCATGGGCTAGGATTAGTAATCTTTTTGACTTCATCTACTACATGCTTGTGTGTGACAAAGTTTCCATAAGATCTGTACCTTTTTGCACCCTCCACCTCCAACGCACCCACACATACACATGTGCGCGGTCACACTCACACACACACCTACTCTCTCACACAGCAACACACAGACATACACACACACCTTCTCTTTTATACAGTAATTAACTAGTTTAAATTCCACACAGTCCTACTCTACCCTCTCATACAACACAGACATGCACTTTTCTCTCTCATACAGAAACAAATGGAACCACTAAGTTTACATTACACACATGCACACACACACACACACACACACACACACGCACTGCTTCGGGACACATTTAAAAATGCACAACATGCAATATTTTGTAAGTGTATAATCATCACAGATAAAGTAATTTTGCTACAGACTTTCACCATATCAGCAACACATATGTACACACATCTACTCTCATACATTAACACACACACACACACTATCTCTCATGCAAACAAAACAGCTAAATTTAAATTCCATACACATACATACATACATATATACACACACGCACTTTTTCTCTCATACAGAAGTGAGCAGCTTAAATTAAAAAAACACAAACACGCATACACTTACCTTCTTTGTAAAGCAAATGGCTACACACGGACACACGGACTTGGCATAAAAGAACTGCTTGTTTAAATTATGCGCAGGCTTGAAGAATGTATTTACATCCACGCTGGTGTCATGACACATGTATGCTGATGTTCCAGATTCGTGTAGCGCGATGTTTTCCTTTTTTTTTTTTTTTAGTCTCCGGGGCAACCTGCACAGCTGTAAGTGGGAGGGCGCTCAACCCCTCTTACGCTATGCTTCAGGCTTCCTGAATTAAAATAAACACTTAAAAATAGCGCCCTTTCCAAGGCCGGCCTGTACGGTGCCTTAGGCGGTCACCTAGTTCGCCTATGCCTAAGGCTGGCTATGTAATAGCCAGTGTTGTAAACCTGTTAGACTTGTTTGCTCAAGGTTTCTAAAGCTGCAGAGAGACTGGCCTTCTGTGATATTGGAAAAATATGTGTTTATTTTCATTTCTGTTTTACTACATATCTCTGTAATCTCTACAACTGGTTTTTGCAATTGGTGCAACTGTCTTTAGTCTCCTTTTAGTTGTCTGAATACAGGTCTGCACAGAATCAAGAGCTTTTGATACATGGTTTTAAACCCTTTTTTGAGATATTCCAGCTACAACACAACTGTTTGTTTCTGCATTAAAACAAACAAACAAATAAAAAACAAACAAAAAAAAAAAAACAAAAAAGTTCTAAACTTGTTTTCTGCTTTTCCTTTTATTAGAGTAGTCCAGCTACAGATCTGCTGTATTTAGGACTGTTTTGTAAGTTTCTAAGTTCCCCAGACCTTTCTGTGTTGGAAGGAAGACTTCCAGCTTATCAGTAGGAGTGTTAAGCACTAGATAGCATATCTACCACAAGGAGTCTTTCTGGCTCTGAAATTGTAGTTTATTGGCTGTTTGGGTAGTTTTTCTATCCCTTTCAATTTTCTGGTTTAAAAGCCCATGTTTGCACAGGTTTGTGCTTGTTTAAGCTCCACAGACCCTTTTTTGGCTTCCTGTAGACTACAAGAGCAACAGAAAGGGGAAAGAGAAACTTTAAGTGCCTCCATTTTGATTTTTTACTGACTATACTGCTTTCTGCACTTGATTTAAGTCATTTTTTTCATGTATCTGCATTTATTTAACTGTATTTGCTTTAATATTGCTACCCACTCAAGTGTGCTAGCTTGCACTGCATTTAATGTATTTTTATTACTGTTTTAACTGTTTTTGCTGCAAAAAAAAAAGTTTTAAGCTTGTTTCCTGCCTTTCCTGTTACTAAAGTAGTCCAGATACAGATGTGCTGTATCCAGGACTGTTTTGTAAGTTTCCAAGTTTCCCAGTCCTTTCTGTGTTAGAGGGAAGCCTTCCAGCTTATCATTGGGAATGGTAAGCACTAGGTAGCCTATCTACCACAAGAGGAGTGGTTTCTGGCTCTGACATTGTAGTTTATTGGCTGTTTGGGCAGTTTTTCTATTCAAGTTTCTGGTTTAAAAGCGGTAAACTATCACCAGTGCCAGAAAGTCTGTTTTTCAAGTTTTCCCTTAGATCTTGCTATTTCTCTTCTCTCTCACACATTAATTAGCTTATTCACCTAGCACTTCATCAGGCTTTTTGTAGCAATTATTGTAGCACACAAGTGCTATCAGCACTAGATGTCCTACAAGGAAAGAGCTCTAGTACTTGGTAATGATGACCATCCCTCCTGGCCTACCTAAAGGTCAGTTTCCTGTGCTTTCTCCTATTAACTTGGTGAACTTGGGCATTCTGATGCAGTGTATCAACTGTCTCATGTACACAGACAAGCCTCTCCTCTTAACTCCCAACACTCAGACTTGTGAGAGATGCACTTATGTCTCCAAATTGAAAGCCATACACTCTCCAGCCAAGAGGAGAAGTTCAACATCTGCACCACACCACATGGAACACACAGCTCCCCAGAACACCCACCATCTCAACCCTCACATAAAAACACAAACCAGACACCCACCTTAGCAGAGGCTCTCAATAAAAATCTACCCAAATAGCAGAGACCTCCAAGGCAAAAACACACTTGACCAACACAACACAGCACAAACCACAAGACACACAGCTCACCTATACAGTGTGCCCCTCAGTCTAAGCCCCTAAGGCAAAACAGCTTGCCCAATACAATAATAACAGGTGACTCAATAGTGAGGCACACTGATGCCCCACTCACTATGTTGAATAAGGAGAAGGTAACAGTCAGCTGTCTATCATGTGCCAGAATCTGACACATAACACACACTCAGGTCACTCCACAGCAAGTACAAGTATGACTTAGTCATTGTCCATGTGGGTGTGAATGTCCTGAGATGCACCTCCCTGGACTACATGAAAAGAAACATGGTGGAGCTCTTGGATTATATGGCCCAGGCAGGTATGACCCTAGCCCTGAGCAGCAGACTACCATCACCCAGAATTATACCACAGTACAAGCAGAAAATGATTGACTTCAACAATTGGCTAAGTTTCTGGTGTCATTCTAAGGGGATCCAGTATCTGTCTGCTTGGGATGACATGATTGACAGATCTCAATGTTTTGCCAGAGACGGCCTGCATCTGTCACCCCTGGGTTTCCAGGTACTGGCTAATGGTCTTTCCACCTTCTTAGTGGTGTTCCAAAGACCAAATTACCACCATAACAGCTATAAATAAATGCAATCTGAGGGTCATGCTGCTCAATGCTAGAAGTTTAAATCTCAAGATGCACTCACTTGAAGCATTCCTCAAAATGGAGATCATCGACAAATGTGCTGTAACAGAGACCTGGTTTAAAGCAGAAAGCACCCCTACATTACCAGGCAATAACTCATTCCATACCTTTCAGGCCCTGAACATAGACTGAAGCTCCAAAAGTGGTGGTGTCTCCATATCCATAAAGGATATGCACACCTCCAGACTAGTAGCTCAGCATAATGCATCTGAGATACTGCAGGTACAACTAACATCGGGTAAGATGGCGATTCCGGTCATAGCCTGCTATAGGTCCCCAACCATGTCCAAAGACTCTCACTCCACATTCCTAAGCACCCTGGATATTAATAAGATCTAACCCAACACTCTCATACTACGTGACTTCAACTATCCCTCCATCAACAGGGAAAACTACTCATGTGCCAATGCACTGGCCCACTGCTTCCTGGAATTCATTAATTCCAATGCCCTAGACCAGCTTATTCTTACCACCACTAAAGGAAGCAACATCCTTGACCTGGTTATTACTAACATGGGCAACTGTTGCTCTGCACCAATAGTCAATTCCTCCCTGGTTAGATCTAACCACAAACTAATCACCATGGAAATCCACATCTTACCCACACACCCCACAAAGGTATCCACTATGAAAAACTTCTCCAAAGCTGAATTTGGACTCCTAAAAATAGAGGTGGCTAACTTCACAGCACCCATACCAATGGAAAATAGATACATGACTGCCAAATCATGCACCAATGCACTGTTCAAACGTACATAAATGCATGGAACTAGCCATGCCCAACAGAAAGAAGAAGCTCTCCTCCAAAAAAAGGAGGCCAATCTGGTGGTGCCCTGCCATTAACAAACTCTACAATGGAAGGAAGAAACTGTTGCAGAAAAAGATGAAGTCCCAAGACTGTAAAAATTCCTTTATTAGCCTCAACAAAAAGTTGAAATCCCTCATCAAAACATTAAAAGCCAGCTATAAAGGCAGAATTGCAGCAGACACTAAAAACAACCACAAATCCTTCTACAGTTATATCAAGAATCTCCACAGCAATACCCAGATTTGCTCTGAGTTACTGCACAATGGCACCCCTATACTGAGCCAACAGATATTGCCAACATACTGCCCAACAGATTCAGTGCCAACTTTACCCCTCTATCCCTCCCTAAAGGACCAATCTCTATACCAGATGAATGCCAGGCACCCAGTAGTACTGCAGCACAGGTTAAAGCTGCATTGTCCAAGGCCACGAATACAGCTTCCATAGGACCGACAATATCCCTGGCTGTATTCTACATGAATTACAAAGTGAACTGGCATTACATCTGTGTGCCCTGTTCACTCACAGCCTCAACTCAGGCTTTGTCCCTTCTGAATGGTGCACTGCTACAGTCATTCCTCTCCATAAAGGAGGAGTGACTACAGACCCTGGAAATTATCACCACATTTGCCTGATGAGTCTAAAATGTAAGGCTATGGAACACATCATCATGCAACTAATTAACAAGGATATAGGGAATCTCCAAACTCTAGATCCTATTCAATTTGGTTTTGTGAAAGGTAGATCATGCCTGGTCAACCTGGTTGACTTCTTTGAGTCAGTCACCAGAGCTGTGGATGAGGGTAAGGCAGTTCATCCAGCCTACCTCGATCTGGCCAAGGCCTTTGATACCATTCCTCACTCGGGAATTATTGATAATCTCACCAAACTAGGCATCAACCCCTATATCATTAGGTGGGTTGCAAATTGGCTCACAGATAAAATCCACAGTTTGAAAGTAGCGGACTCCAAGTCAGACTGCCGACCAGTCACGAGTGGAGTCCCACAGGAATCGGTCCTGAGTCCTCTCTTGTCTAGCATCTACTTTTCAGACTTCTAGGCCAATACAGAGTGACTCTGGCTGACCAAGTTTGCAGATGACTGTAAGCTGGGTGCCATTGTTAACTACCCAAGTGATGCAGACATCTTACAGAAAGGCCTCACTGAGATCAATGACTGGTGTCAAAACCATGGCCTTAAGCTTAATGCCAAAAAATGCATCGTCATCCCCTTTGGGAAAAACTCGGTTCCCACATCGAATGGAACCCACTGAACACTGAAGAAGTTATAAGAGATCTGGGGATACAGGCTGACAGCAACCTCTCCTTCGACCACCACATTGCCACTGTGGTCAGAAAGTCCTTCTATGTGGCACATCTCATTACCAAGGGTTTTGCATCCAGGAAGAAAGAGGTCATCATTTCTTTCTACTCTTCTCTCATTAGACCAATCATAGAGTATAATGCCCCATTTGGCATGTACCTCACTAGACACCTGCAACAGTTGGAGAGGCCACAAAAGTACCTCACAAAGAGGATCCTAGCCCTTAAACACATATCCTACATGGTCAGACTCAAAAAACTCCAGCTATTCTCTGTCTCATATCGTTTACTAAGAGACGATCTCTGCTTGACTTACAAAGCCATGTCTGACCCAGCTCTGTTAGAAATACTACATCTAAGAAATCCCAATCCTTCCACACCACAAACTCCAGAGACCTCAACCTCATTACCACAATCAACAGAAAATGCTGTAGGGACAGGTTCATAACCCAGAGACTGCCCATGCTGTGGAATTGACTACACATACATGTAAAGCAGAGCACCTCACTGGTACTCTTCAAGTGAAATCTTGATGAGTGGATGGGTAATAGAAAGTTCAACCCGGGGATCACTCCAGTGACTCTACTTGATAGAGGCACTGGGAGCTGACATAGGGTGGAACAATGCTAGGACACTTCTATGGGCTAGGCTTGTAAAGGCTACAGAGATATTAGCCTAGTGCACACCTATGAACCTATGAACTATGTGATTAATTCCGAGATGATCAGGTTGTTGGTGGAATAGAATCATATCTCTTAACTTGTCTTCAAAGTGATGTTGCTTATAATTATAATTTAATATTGTTTGGATCATGACATGTTAAATATTGTTTAAAAATACCACACTATGTAAGATGACCAATTGTACCAAATAATTTGTGTGAATCATACACATAGGTAAAGTTCAGACTTTTGTCTGGGATGCATTTTTCTAGGGGGTATCCTCTGTTATTGTTGTTTTTTTTCCCACAGGGAGAAGTTGAAGAAGAAAGTCAGGGATGTCAGAGGTAGGTACAAGTATAACAAGACAGGGTTTGCTATGGACACAAAAGTGAGTGGTTACAATGGGTATGGTGATAGGATGGGTGTCAACAGATACATTATCTGCCAGCCTTGATACAGTGGTAAATCCCTCCTCAACCTGGTAGCTATCAACACTAGATACTGCCTCAGTAACTGCAGGCTGTGGTTGGCAAGGAAGAACGTGAACACGTGTCTGGTGTGTTTTAAATACAGACAATACAGGCATCAAACCTCTTATCCATAATCTCCACACAAGCTCTGCCAGCTCTTGAGAGGGGATATGATCACCACCTCTACTGTTACTGCTCACAGTGAGCAACGATGCACCATCACACGGTAGAGTCAGTTGATACAGGTGGTGCAGGTAGGCCAGAAGGTGTGGAGGCAACACTGCAAGGCTGCGACCCAGATATGCTGGGTACCTCTTGTAGTGGAGATGGTGCTGCTACTGCCACCAGTAGGGTACAACAGGTCATGCCAGAGTGGCCAGGCCACATCTCTGTGCTGCTGCCTATAAAGGTTAATAAGCCAGAGAATATTGGTGGTAAATTTATTTAAATGCCACTATATTACCTGGTATCAATGATGTTGTAGCTTTATCAAGTGTTTTAAAACTTAAAAGTTTCTACAGATAAATATTATTTAAATGTTTTAATTTTTATGTCAAATATTGTAGGGGGGTTTGGTTAATATACCTTTATGGTGGGAAATTAGAAATTAGTAATTGATTAATTGTTTTATACTATGTGTATTTATTAAGTGCTTTGACCGTGTTTCTTTGCCTGAAGAAGGTTGGAAGGTTTAACCGAAAGTGTTTACCAATAAGCCTTTATCTACCTGAGTGTTTGAGTATCTGAGTACTCTCTAGCTTATTATATTTGTCAGTGTTTTTTTGGTGTATTACACCTATAAAGGTTACCAAAAATGGGGCAAAAATGATGACAAAAAGAAGAGGGGGCATAATAAAAGTAGTGAAAATGGTGTTTCCAAGTATTTGTCCTAAGCTGACATTACAGTGAAGGAAAATAATAAGCACAATATATGGCACACAAATTTATTATAAGACCTTAAATATGTATGTTAATTTCTAAAAATGAACACTTGTTAACTGATAATGTCATGCTGCTATTTAATTCAAAGCGCAAACAGTCAGAGATTCGGGGTGTAAACACATTCCCCCAGATTCAGCAAGCCCTACACGGTGGGCAGGACTAGTGCAGGAGCTCCAGCAGCCAGTATATCTGCCATGCAATCCAGGAATAAGCTGCAGGAATGTGCACAAGCACTCCTGTACTAGTCCCGCACGATCTCAGCTCCTGTATGCAAATGACCCCATTTGCAGGTGAAATCCATGAGCTGAATTTGCGATCCAGGAAGCTGTCAGCCGGCCATGCAGGACTAGTATAATCTGTAGAATTGTACTTGGTTAGTAACCGAGTATATTTCTGAAAACTACAAAACGGAGTCATGACAGCTCCAAATAAAGGGTGTATATTGTGTTGAAAGCATGCCAGTGGCCAAGTATATGGCCATTGGCATTACTTCAATTTTTTTTAGCTGATTTCGGCAATTTAAGCATTGGGCAGCAGCACGCAAATGGGATCGGGTGAAAAATTAAAAAAAAAAAAAAAAAAAAACCTAAAATAAACATTCTAACCAAAATCACTATTTTTCCATTATACTCAATGGCAGGCAGAAGACAACATGGCCAGTGAATAGCGGTTGCTAAGGGGGGAGGCTCAATGTAGGACCTGTAACTATGCTAGTCAGCACCCAACAGTGTAAGAGCAGGAATAGCTTGGTGTAAGCCTAGGAGTTAGCTGAGATCATGGGGGGGGGGGTGTTAGGCATACTGTAAGTGGATTGGAGCCCTGTGGCTCGGGTTTGCCTTTAGCTTAGCAGAGTTAAGCAAGGGGGTATATCGGAGCCTGCTTTGTACTCTTTACATTGCCTAAGTGGGTGTGCGTGCTGCTCACCAGGTTTTAAAGAAAAAAAAAGGAAACCAGGAAATAGCAGCTCTGTGCATATTTAAGCACTGTGTTTGTGCGGTGTACCCCCGGGCTTAAACAGGAAGGCAATAGGAAGGGAAAACAGCAGTAGGAAGGTAATTGAGGAGAACTAGCATAGCTGGAAGGAGAAATGTATCAGAATCAGCCAATTACACAGGCAGCAGACCAGCCCAGCCCAGAACACTGATATTAATTATGCAAATACCTTTCCCTCTGGTTTTTCCCACATACTCTACACCACCAATGTATACAAGCAGGAGAATTTTAACAAACAAAAACAATGAAATGATAGGGGCTGCAATAGTTATCATACATCAACTTGTGCAAGAGGCTGAGGGTGGTGAGGATGAGAATGCTGTTGACCAACCCACAGTGAGGAGATGGAGAAGAGTGTACAGACCCAGGGTAACCTACCTGGGGCTACATGAGCTGGAGATAGTGGAGTGATGTAGGGTGGACAGGGACCTCCTACAGCAAACTGTTGAGCTGTGCCAGCCATGCCTGACACACAGAACTAACAGAGGGGAAACCCATCCCAGTGGATACCAAGGTATGTGTAGGCCTAAGAATACTAACTACAGGTACCTTCCAAAGGCCAACTGGGGATATCATGGGGATCTCACAGGCATCAGCATCCAGGGTACTCCACCAGTTCCTGGATGCCATGACAGAACATGCTGGTGAGCACATATATTTCCCCAACACCCATGAGAATTATAATAGATTGTGTGTTTGGGATACTCAAGTCACGATTCTAGTGCCTGGACACATCTGGTGGAGCCTTGCAGTACTCACCAGCTACATGTACTCAAATTGTCATTGTATGTGCCATGCTACACAATATGATCTTGTGGAAAACAGCTGCAGCAGGAACAGCATGGGGCAGGGCCACACAGCCCCCCATCATTGCCAAGGCCTGCACAGGCACAGAGCGACTCGGAGGAGGAACAACCTGAGCCTGCCCCAGTAGGCAGAAGGAGGTCTGCCCAGTATGCACTGGCCTTGGGAAAAAGGCAATGCATAGCACATACACTGACACAGGAGGGACCCAGGAAATGAAACCTCTATCTCTCTCTCTCTTACTCGCATATACAGTAAAAGGAATGCCAAATATGACACTACCTGTGCTCAACCATGTATAGGAAGTGTACTATGTGCATCCGACATAGGCAGCCCTCCAGAACCATCCTCAATACTGGCACACCCACAAGGTAATTCACTCTTCTTACCAACTGCTGAATGGAGTAGTATGTGTTGTTACTTGTATCTATGGTATGGATGTGAGCATGCAAGGGAATCGAGTGGCTGAATGGGATGCCAGCAAGTAGTAGACACCTATAGTGGCAGCATCTGACAGATACTGGTGTCTCCATAGTAGCCAGTACTACACATGATGACAAAACCCACTTCAGGAAATGTGCTGGGCCACATGTATCCATATGACCCACACATGCCAGCCAGGGTGGTTCACATACCCAACAACAGTCTCAGCCAGCAGGACAGGTGTAGACAATCACAAACAAAGGCCATGCTAAGGACTCTGAATGATGGGTTATAGGCCTGCACAGACAAACTACATCAGGTCAGGCAGTGGGATGTGAGTTCTGAAGGGTAAGCAGTCAGAAACTGATATGTAGGTCAGTCAAACCTAAGACCTGTAGTACTCTGATATGCCTCTAGTCAGCATGATAGGTTACAATACAAAATTAAATGGAGTACCTGACACACCAGTACAGTCATAGCAAATGAGTACAAGTGTCAAGGTGTGGCCCCCCCAATCCTGCGTATAAATATTCAGGTGTGCCCGCCAAAATCCTGTTTAGAAATGTAGAAACAGTCAGGTGTGCCCCCCCCCCCAATCATATGTAGAAATGTAGAAACAATCAGGTGTTCCCCACCCCTAATCGTAAGCAGAAATGTAGTAAAAGTCAGGTGTGCCCCCCGCCACAATCCTATGTAGAAATGTAGAAACAGTCAGGTGTCCCCCATATCCTATTTAGAAATGTAGTAACAGTCTGGTGTGTCACCCCAATCCAATATAGACACGTTGTAACAGTCAGGTGTGCCCCCAATCCTATGTAAAAATGTAGTAACAGTCAGGTGTGCCCCCCTCCAATCCGATGTAGACATGTAGTAACATGTATGTGTAGGTATAATACCAGTGGAGCACAGATGACCTGAGGTGGCCAAGGTAGCAGGATAGATTGTAGCATTTGTACAATATGCAGTTATGTGTGTATTAAGTTAATGTGTGTTTCATATTGTGTGAGAGTGGTCAGTATGTATGCATGTTGAGGTTTGACCTGGTGACCATTGCCCACTACTGCCAATGACAGGGCCAAGTCCTCACAATTGCAGTGCCAAAGACAATGCTCCCCAGTATAAGGCACGCTAGCAGTAAGCCATTGTAAATGTATGGCAGTAATATGTGTTACCATCTGAAAGATGGACATGGCATGACTGTTGCTCTAGATATACAAGCACTACAGAGGAACAATTACCCCAGACATACAGTATATAATTTGTAACCATGAAATGGGCACACCCTTGGAATTCTACATACAGGTATGCATCACATTATCTGGACTTGTAGTAGGGATTACCGATGTCGTCTGGCCGAACACTTACAGATCACAAAGGTGATAGGACTGATGTATTGGGGAATGGTTGATGTCCCTGCACAAGCCACCAAAACTGGAATGCCCCATGCATATCTGTGAGTCAGATGCAAGTAGTGTCCATAGCAGTCATGCACCCAGCTCACCCAAACACCACCCACAGGTAATTCTCCGGTCTTATCCCTGCTGTTGGGAATGGGTACAATATGACCTCCACCTGTGTAAGGCAATAGCGAAAGAATGCAGCATACAGTGCAGGTGTCCCATGCAGGTGTTTCCCTAGCTGTAAGCAGCACCCTGCCAGCATCCACACCACCTGATCAATACTAATAGAAAGTATTGGCATGAACACCTAGCACACCTAACCTGTCACCCCAGGGGAATATACTGTATGGCAGTCTTGGACTGTAGGACTGAAAGAATGCAATGGCCTGCTACAACTGTCCTGTATCACAACCAAATGGCCTATAGGCCTCTGCCAAAAGCCTGCATCTCACCCGTACTGCCAATGTATGTTATGCCATGGACACCTAAATAACAACATAACACACTCACCATAAGCCATATGCAAGGCCATGTGGACAAATCACAGTAACATGTCCACAATGTCCCACTGCATGAACTGTGGACCAACACCAAAACACAGCTGTGATGAGGTGATAACTATAGAGAAAGTATCAAAGAATGTATGCATAATGTATGGAAGAGGATAGAATAATAGAGCGGGAAGTGGGAGCATGGGCAGCATGGAATGTGCAAAGTCCGGCACACAGCCATGTGCACATACTATCCCTGGCTGCAAACACAAAAATGAGTGGCTGTAAACCTGCCCATACGCCACAATAGGGGCAATGTCCTGACTTATGATCCTGCCTCTGGGTAACCTGTGTGAATCTGTACAGCTGTGAGGTATTGCCACAGCAAGATAAGGCCATACTGTCACATTGATGAATGTACATGTATGGGATCCTCTGCCATCACTGTACCAAGGTGCTGAACTGGAGACACAGACCCAGCAGCAAGTGTCTGCAGCTCCCCCTCCAGAATGGCATAACTTTCCATGAATATGTAGGCATTTGACCACAATACTGGACACAGCTGCATTCACCCGCTGTTCCCCAGGACATCACTGAGAGCAAAAATGCCCACCTGGGAGTACTTGAGGACATAAAACATCACAGTGTATAACAGTACACATGTCTGAATCTGAATATCTCTAACACCAGTACCATGTAACAGAAGCAGCACAGACACAATCAACTACAATACACACTATCCTTTGCACAGTTTGACCCCATATTGCCAACTGATCTACAGATATCCTGCAGAAACAGTTTGCTAGCTGTAGGTGTAGAACACAAAGGTCTGCACTGGAGTACAAACTACTTGGAATGGATCCATACATCCAATACAGAAGGGGATAATGGGCATGCTCACACACTTAAACAAATGAAACCAATGTCTGCCAACAACAGTGGGCCATACATATCTAACAGTTTCAGATGTTAGTGCATATACTCCTCAGCATGTACCAGTCATGCTTTGCACACAGATTGGATAAGAATACACCTATATATCCAAGGACAACACACTATAATATGCCAAAAGAACACATAACATAGATGTGTGGAAGAGAGTGACAGTGACAAAGAGCTTTCCATCATGAGGCCTGTCCCACCCAGCACACAGCCAAATGGCTACAACCACATGATGTGTAAATGTCACTCACTGTAGAAATTAGCCACTGGTATCCCTTAGCATTAAAGACTCTGTGGTGCTAGTGCTAGCTGTGCAACATGGCTGTACAAGGCAGTAGTCATCTAGCAGTTGTATACATGTACCTGTGGAATATAAACCTGCGTGTGCCTGAGTGTGGTGTGCCTACCTCTAGATGAATGGGTTATGGCCCATGTGCACACACTGCCCTCCCCATAGCCCTATTATGACAAGCCTGCTGATGTCATTCACTTTGAAATACACCTTTGGGAAAAGAATAGCCCAGTACTCTCTGTGGTGCATCCTAAACTGCATAATGCTGTAGTGGGATAAATTCATTAGGTAGGAGTTCTAATCTCAAACATGGCAAGTATGTGTGTGTGTGTGTGTGTGTGTGTGTGTGTGTGTGTGTGTGTGTGTGTGTGTGTGTGTGTCTGTGTGTGTGTGTTTGCCTCTGTAGGGAGCAATGCCTTTTTAGGCTAGTCACATTCACTACAATTCAAATGTCCTACTTTGGCAAGCCTGCTGATGTTATTCACTTTGAAATACACCTTTGGGAAAGGAGTAACCCAGTAATCTCTATGGCGTTTTCTATAACTGTGTAATGCTGTAGTGTGATAAACTAATTAAGTAGGAGTTTTAATCCCAGACATGGCAACTGTGTATGTTTGTGTGTCTCTGTCTATGTAGGGAGCAATGCTTTTTAGGCTAGTCACACTCACTACAATTCAAATGCCCTACTTTGGCAAGCCTGCTGATGTCATTTACTTTGCAATACACCTTTGGGGAAAGAGTAGTCCAATAATCTCAGTGTTGCATCCTATAACTGTATAACTGTGTAATGCTGTAGTGTGATAAACTAGGTAGGTAGGAGTTCTTATCCCAGACATGGCAACTGTGTGTGTGTGTGTGTGTGTGTGTGTGTGTGTGTGTGTGTGTGTGTGTGTGTGTGTGTGTGTGTGTCTCTGAGTAGAGAGCAATGCTTTTTAGGCTAGTCACATTCACTACAATTCAAATGCCCTACCTTGGAAAGCCTACTGATGTCATTCACTTTGAAATACACCTTTGGGAACAAAGCAGCCCAGTAATCTCCATGGTATGTCCTATGACTGCATAATGCTGTATGGTGATAAGCTAGTTAGGTAGGAGTTGTAATCCCATACATGGCAATGGCATGTGTGTGTGTCTCTGTCTGTCTCTGGAGTAATGCTTTTTAGGCTAGTCACACTCACTACAATTCAAATGCCCTACTTTGGCAAGCCTTCTGATGTCATTCACTTTGAAATTCACTTTTGAGAAAGGAGTAGACCGGTAATCTCCATGGTGTGTCTAATAACTGTGTAATGCTGTAGTGTGGTATAGTAGTTTGGTAGGGGTTCTATTCCCAGACATGGCAAGTGTGGATGTTTGTGTGTGTTTGTTTGTTTGTCTGTGTAGGATGCAATGCTTTTGAGGCCATTCACAGTCACTACAACCTCCATTGACCTACTTTAGCAAGCCTGCTGATGTCATTCCCAGTGAAATACACCTTTGGCGAATGACTACTCCAATAATCTCTGTGACGTGTCCTATAACAGCATAATGCTATAGTGTGATATAATAGTTTGGTAGGATTCCTATTCCCAGACATGGCAAGTGTGGATGTTTGTGTTTGTCTGTGTAGGATGCAATGATTTTGAGGCCATTCACAGGCACTACAACCTCCATTGGCCTTCTTTTGCAAGCCTGCTGATGTCACTCCCAGTAAAATACACCTTTGGGGAATGAGTAGTCCAGTAATCTCTGTGGCGCATCCTATAATTGCGTAATGCTGTAGTGTGATAAACCAGTTAGGTAGGAGTTCTAATCCCAGACATGGCAAGTGTGTGTGTGTGGGGGGGGTTTGTGTGTGTTTGTCATTCATATCCTATGTGGAAGTAGCTGTGAGTATGTAACAACTGCACTCATTGTGGAGCGGGTTTTGAAAATTTCTTATGTGGTGGTCCTATTATATGTCACAATGTCCACCTTACAAGGATAACAGATGTCAAATAGCTGAAAGGCTGGGGTGCCAATCTATGCCCCCTAAATGTGACATTAAGGCCTGGTGAACAAAGTAAGCAATCCTTGTATTACCCAGAGAACACTCTCAACCCATGTCTCATACACAAACACACTTGCCTCTGCAACAACCGCTATGTTGGTAGTACCCTGCATATTGCCACAGATAGTAACCATGGTGTGACTGCAGTGAACTAAAGAGGGCATGGCACCCTGTCCATCAGTACAATAGGCATGTACTTGCAGACAGTCCACCTTCACTATGCTCCTCACTGGACACCTTCAACACCTGTGGTGCCATCAAATGTAACCCACAAAGGACACACCATGCCTTAAACACATGCCCTCTATGGACAGATGCCACTGACACCAGGGAATACCTGTGTCATGCTATCAGTGTAGGTGCATAGTCAACCTGCTGTCCATTGCCAGTTCCCACCACATGAGGCCGGGACTGGCGCATCTGATGATAATCTGTGTACACAACTTGGGCCAGACACCCCAGGTACAGTTCCACATGTCACTGTACATGCATGTGGGACAAGTGCACATCCCAGACATTGTCCATGTCATGGACTAAAGAACACATACATGGCAAACATTGCACAGCACTGGCCACACACAATGGTAACCCAGGTGACTCGATGGTGAATATAAAACCCACCTGAGTGGGCCAATCCAGACACTACACCCCTGAGCCACACTGCAGACCATTGTCATGTGGCCTGATGCCAAGTTATATCTTTCACCTAGCTTTGTATAACCTTCTGGCACAGTCAGCCACTACACACCCATGAAGCAATGCACCCATGCATGTTAGTACTGGCACCCTGTGTCTGTGTGTGTGATGTATGATGCTTTGGACTACATTCACACTCACTACAACTCCCATTGGCATACTGAAGCATGCTGTCTGATGTCAGACACCTTCACATACCATTTGCCCATATAACCTCCAGATAACCCTTGTGGTGCATGTGATACCTGTGCATTACTGTATTGTGGCAAACTAACTAGTTAGGAAGTGTATTCCTGACTCTGCCAAGTGTGTCAGTGTGTGTGAGTCCCAGAGAGAGTGTGGCTGCGTTGATGTTGACAACTATTCATGTGGACAGGCACATGTACTACACCTAATGTATTGCTACTATATCACTGTTACAAATGTCACTCACCATCACATATACGTTTGGACAACTCCTCAGCATTTAAGCTATGTGGGAATGCAATAACCACATTGACATGTGATAGCAATACATAATCAGTCAGGGGATTGAAACTCTGTACTGGTAGGTGCGTGACACAAACTTGCTTAGGTTTTACTCTCCCACCCCCTCCCTGACTTACTTTGTCTATGTCTGTCTCTCTCACTCCCTCTCTGGTAGATGTGGAGAAGTTCACCTGCTTTGCTTAGGCAGCAGCTTTTGTTTTGTAAGTGATGCTAATGATCAGCTGATGGCCTCTGGATGAATTGCAATCCTCCTCTAGCTGATTGCATGTAGAACAGCTGTGGTAACTTTCCCATAGCCAACTGCATGGAACCACACTCCAATATCTAGGAACATCATGTTGGTGTTGGGCCTTTTCATTCACTGTGAGCAGGAACTAGATCTGGTGTTTGACACACAGCATTGGAGATGGTTTTGGGACTTACCTCTAACAACATACAATGTGGAAACAGGCCAACAGACAGGAGTGGGATGTGCCTGACATGACTAAAGAATGTAAGTGTTGCTATTCTGCATTTGGAGTAATGTCGGTTTAACAGGGTGTGTGTGGATATGGCTGGTCTACATGTTTTAATACCTGTCATGACAGTGCTATGTGTTTGAGGAATCTCCCATCTGTAGGGTCATCTACAGGCTGGGCAGTGTGTGGAGCCTTTTGTTTCTGAGAACTGCAGAAGAATAGTGTGAGTATTGCAGTCAGTGCATGGTGACAGCCATGAGAGTTACTAGCTTCATATCCCTCATAGAACATATGTCACAACAAACCTTGGTACGACAGTAAATGTTTGAGGTTATAACAGCAATGTGCCAATATTGGGGCAGTGTTCATAGCTCCACCCACAAGTCTGTCAACCTCTGTACATATGTCATGCAGTAGGAGGTGCATACATTCTGTACACCGTTATTTACTGACATCATACCTGATAACAAGCCAGTCAGATATCAGACTGCTAGACATGTTACGTATAGTAGGGGTTATTTCTGAAGACATAACTTGGCCATTCTGTGGTTGTGTGTACAGTACTTGGGTCTGTGTACTTAGGGTGATTGTTGACAGCATGTGTATTGCGCACATGTACCTTGGATTGTGCATAGACTGTGGTAGATGCTATTGTTGTTGGTCCTGTTCTATCTGATGTTACATGCTGCTCCAGTGTATGGTACCCTATTGGCTCATGTCTTTAGGGCCAGACACACATGTGTCCCATACCACAGACAGCCATTGGAAAACACAGTGCCATGACCCAGTGTATATAGGGTTAGTGTGTGAGTGGCACATATGAGGATGGTGTTTATCAGACAGTCCATATAGTGTTATATTAAGCTTGTGTACCATATTTGGCTGTGGCTGTGTTTACACTGGTTGTGGGTATGCACTTTCTCACAGGTGTGTGTTACTCTGTGCTGTGACATGCGTGTAGAGCCCTCTATAATCACAGGTACACATGTATTCCCATATACAAAATGTAGTCCAGTGTTGTGACAGTCTTCTTGTAGTTTGGACAGTGTTTTTTGGCATGTCTAGCAGCCTTGTGTAATTACCAAGTATGCTCTGTCCAGTTATTTGCAAGACATACTGCTGCCAGGCCACCATAACTGTTCATATGTTCATAGATTAGTACTAGGCTAATTGCCCTTGTGAGCCATTTAAGCCTAGCCAATTATCCCTTGTGAAATTCAAACCCTGCACCTTGTGTTTGTAAGGCAAACACCTTAACCATTAGGCCACCCTCCCAACCCTGTTGTGTTGTGTAGTTCTGACAAAGCAGAGGGATTCTGTACAGATGTATGTCATTAACTACTGGGTAGTATGTGGCCATGTGACCCCTGCACCACCAGGTATTATGTGTCAGGACAGACTGGCGTGTGTGCATGCATAAACTGTGTGGGCATATGTAGTCCAGTATTTACGTGATATACCCATGTACATGGTTATTAACATCCACATTGGGAGGCGTGGTCCACATGTCTCGCATGAAGGGGATATGTATACTCCTGTGGACTGACCACAGAGTGCCAGACTGTCCACATATATTGCTCATATCTCTGCTGTAGTCCACAGGATTATTACTGTGCTAGCAGTGGCACTGTACTATTATGTCCTTAGGATGTCTGTCAGTAGCCAATGGCACACATGTTAAAAGCAGATGTGACCTCCCACACACAGCATGTCTGTTAAGACAACCCCTATTACAGTAGCAACAGTCTGCATATAAACCTGCAATACATACATGACATCCCCTTGCACTAAGAAGTTGGGACTATTGGTACTGACGTATGTTCTGAACATATGGTAAACATATATGAATATATATTTATCTATATAGCTATATAGATATATACACATATAGAAATACATATATGGATATATATATATATATATATATATATATATATATATATATATATATATATATATATATATATATATATATGTACATATATACATATAAACACTCATATACAAATATACAGCAAATATATGTCTACACATTTTACAGATATAGATACATATGCACATATACTTATGGATATCTACAGATATATTGAAAGAATCATGTATATCTGAATAGATAGGTATACACATATAGTTATAGATATCTACATATATATCCACATAAATAGGCATATCTATACATATAGGATGTGCATACATATGCACTATACAGCTGTGTAGACAGACATGTATGAATATACATGTGTATGTATATGTAAACATATATCAACATATGTAGACATATATCAACATATGTATATGTATGTATCCATATTCGTGTCATATGTAAACATCACAGTTGTGTATACCTTCCCAGATGTACCTCACCTTATGTGTCTGATATGAGTACATTATGATATAACAACATATGTGATGCAACAGTAATATTAATAACAAGTACTACACAATTGTGGACATAAAAGCAATTGTTCAATATGAATCAATATGTGTATTGACAGATATATTGGAAAAACAACAACTGTCTTCACAGTGGTCATGGTGTAGTGATTAACTGTTGTGACTATAGGGCTGTTTATTTTGTTGCTGGGAAGAACAAGGGTTGTCATATACAGAGTGGTTAAGGCAGTTTTGAACAGCTTTAGGTGGGTTTGCTCAGGTTTGCATAAAGCTAAGTAGTGCTAAGGTATGGTTAAACTTATGGGCACTTACACCATGTAGGCTTCACTTACCAGTGCACAAATCTGCTTAGCTGTTATATTGCAGCAACGCTGACACCTGCTAAGCATGGCTTAGCCCTGGTAACCAGTTCGCACCACCCAGTCTGATAACATAGCAGGGTAATGACATCTGTAATAAGTGTATGTAATGCCATGTACAATACATGCATCTTTATGCTGTCATTACAGTAGGAAGAGGTGTAAGTGTCATGTCTGGGACACACAAGTATATGAGACCTGTACAGCACTGTTATCCCTGTGAATGTGTTACATACAGTGGTAGTAACCCAGGCTACATGCGGCCATGCTGGTATGTAGTGTATCATGGTGGTACTACTGTTGACAGTGCTTTCCCAGGCAAGAGTAGAGTGCTAAATGTAGTACTGACAGCAAGCACACCTGCAGGCATAGCTGGATTCTGAAGTCTCCCAGTTGTTTTCCTGCTGTGTGAGCTGTGTCACAGTATACATCCCCTACTGGATAATGATCTGACATGTGGAATGTAACTGTAGAATACCATCTGTACAGCATGTTGGTGAGGGCTTCCAACATGTAGTAATGGCATACATATTGTCAAATGTCTGTCTGTTGACACATTCATCCTACTGCATAGCTACTTGCCAAGATGATGACTGTCAGTCCCTGTACAGATGTGCAGATGACAGGTATCCAGCTGGGATACATACAGGCAACCTATGCTTGATTGACACTGACATGTCTGCCCAGATGTGTAATAACTGGCACTTATAGGAGACAACACCCTGCATGCACCACATGCCATGGTTACCTTCACTACACTACCACAGTCAACAGAACATGCTTGGGTACAGGTCTCCATCACAGACACTAACCATGTGTTGTAATACATGTTGCATACATGTCAACTGGATCACCTCAGTGGCCATGTGCATGAGGCACCCAGAGGATTGGCTGATGCATGTCACTCTCACCCTGAGGGTCACCAAAGTGGTGCCTGTCGATAGATTGCCTGCTGGCACATGGCAGGTGGCATGATACCACTGTACACACATCCCCTATATAATCCATGGACAATAACCAGGTACACAGCTATGACCACCTGCAGTGATGCACCCCAGTACTAACACATGTGTACGTGTACATTACTGATGATAGCAATGTCTGTGTGTTAGTACACCTGTAGTTGGGAAATCCATGGGACCTTCACAACCACCACAATACCCATTGCCATAGTCAGTTGTGGCTGCTGCTGTATTGGACATTACATGTACCCTGTTACGCTCCTCTTCCTACCAGCTACATGGGCCTTGCAGTACCTGCACAACAGTATTGTACAAATGGGTCAGTAGGCATGGGATACCTATTGAGTTCTGGCAAGTGTGTGTATGTGTACATGTCTGTATATCTGTAGACTACAGCATTCAGAGGCCACATACTCCTATTACAATACTCATTGCCACACAGTAGTACAGATGGTGTTGTTGCTGCCCATAGGTGAGGCATGACAATGCAACACCCTACTATGCCTGTGGCATGTGCATTATATGCATATCCCTGTAGTACCACTGTTGTGATATACAATGGGTTGTATCACAGGCAATGTGTGATGGTGGGTATGTCAGAGTGTCATCATGGGTTCCAGGGAGTACAATATCCACTGGGGGATTTGGGTGCTGGGTACATTGTCATTGCACCATGGTACACCCAGGATATGTCCCATGTACTACTTTATGGTGACCAATGTCACCATCAACCATACAGGTAACTGATACCACAATCCAGCCCAGTTATGCATGTGCTGTGTGCAGCCTACCTGTAACACATTGGACATATGGACAAGTTAGTTATCACCAATAGACCCAGGTCTCGTGGATGTGTGGATGTGTGTCTGCCTGTTATGTGTCTATTAATGTGTATATGATGATATGTCACAGTATGTATTATCCATATACAACCATTACATCCCCCATTAGCATACTGTACATATCTGAGGAAGTTCTGCATGTAACATGTAACCTGGAACACACCTCACCCTAAACACTGTGTGGTTGTGTGCAATGAAAGCCACACAGTTCAGTAGCACTACATACCTAGGTAGGGGCCTAGTCCCAATGTTGCCAATTAAGAGTTTGCATGTATGTGGATGGGTCTACATCAGGTTTCAGATTATACATGTCCCAGTGGGTCACCTGTCCATGTGGCACAGGTAATAACTTTTATACAAACCTGTGCCATGTGTTCAACTGTACCCCGGATATGTCACAGCCATGGTGTCACCACAGTGCCATACCCCTTGTGGAATATGACTGCAGACCATCCTCCTGCTGACACATGTACACCTACAACACAAATGGATAACATTATGGAGACCGCAATCACCCAGTGTTACTAACAACTATAATGCATCATTGCTGGATGGCTACACTACCTGACATATATGTAGTAAACATTACAACTGACAACATGTTACACTGCAGTACATTGGCACGCTGTAGTACAGTCACCATGTGAACCATATTAGCTTGTTCCTGCATTGATGTTATGGATGATAGGGATGTGGCACAGGTATCATCATACACACAGATTGTGTTGTTGGTTTGCCAGAGGCCGAGGGTGGGCCATACATTTGACACCATGTGTGTGGGTGAGTGGTGTAATGAGTTGAACTGGGCATGGTGATGTGGTGAGTGTAGGTATGGGGTTGCCCTAAGTGTGTTCATATAGTGTGTGAGTATGCATGCACACAGTTCTGCCATGTGGCTGCCCTATACAGGTGTTTATGGAGAGCTGCAGACCATACCTGGCAGGGTGTGCAGTTCACCTGCTCCAGCCATGGACACACAGACTATGCCTGCCAGGGGTTCCATGGGCACATGCAGGTACAGGCCTCAATGTGCTACTCTCCTCTGATGATGACAGATGTCCACTGGAACCAGGTCCCACCTGTGATTGGCCAGGACAACATGCTCATGGCCTGCTGTGGTGTGGACAGCACCCCCCTGCAATGCTGGGGCTGGCACTGCTATTACGGGAGCATCTTGGTGTCCTGGCACATCCTTGTTGACCGCCAGCTGTTGGTATTGCTGGCCTACATCCACATGGCCATCACCGCACAAACACCACATGTTTAAGCACAGACAAACCACAGTCGATGAGGCCCATCATCTCACCAAATTGTCTACCCATGACCTTGGTATGAGCACACAGGGCACCAGACAGTTCATGGACGTTGTCGCTTGCAGATGTAAGAACAGCCCTCTACAGCCTCACGCCGTGTCTGGTGTACAGTTCCATATGTGCCTGTGCCCCCATGACAGCCTGAAACATGCCCCTGATGGTATCAGTTGTGGTGCTTCTGCCAGGGGCATGATGACCAGTGGCCCTACCATGACCACCCTGGGACTTCTGCCTATGTGGTGCCCTGCCAGACATCCAGCTATGCTTGCTGTGACCAGACACAGTAGGCATGAATACCACACTCTCTTGTGCACTGCCACCAACTGCCAACTGTCCCTCTGCTATGGTCATTGGTGATGGGGCATGTATAGGCACTAAAAATGTGTGCAAGGTTGAGGTGGCTAAGAGGGGGATGTCAAATGATGGCACTGTTTCAGCCCCTGACAACCACACCTGTGCCACAACAGTACTATCATCATCTTCAGTGTCTGTATGGGCACCAACATCAGATTGCATGCAGGTGTGACCCTGACCCACCTCGCCACCTGCGGGGGAAAACAAGAAATGCACTTTAAGATCTGTACAGCATTGCATAACAGTACACACATACACACACGCACACATACGCACAAACATTCCACCTTAATACATCCTACCTGTCCGTGATTTTACAGTCCCACATTTATTTCGATAAGTTCCGCATCCTGCATCACACTTGGTAACATATACTCATTAATACCACTCATTAACATATTATTCCTCTAAATGCCTAGAGAAGTGATCACAACACAAGACCTGTTACTCCATTACCTCCTTGACCTGAGTGGAGTGGTTTTATATGGCCTCACTGCTGTCATTCAATGTGCACCCTGTGTATGTCTGGACATCGTGAGCATGGCCCCTATAAGTGAGGGGCTACTACGTTCACTCCATAATGTCACGCACTGGAGTGGCATGTGTAAGTATTCCTCAGTATATGCCAGATATGCTGCTTAATCAACGTATCATGTGACAACTGTAATATATGGATACACTCCCTGGTATTGTCTAGTAATTCCCCAATGCATTTGTAGTGCTGCATACATGGGTTGTTGGTCAACTCTCTGCTGAATGCAATATTAAGGGTATACCTGGTGTCTACTTTCCCTCCCAATGCATGTTCCATGCTACAGACCTTATTATACTATCAGCTGTCCTGTGATTACATATCGGACAAGTATTCCTGCTGTGTCATGTGTCAGTCCATGTCCATGTACTGCACGATCCCAAAGGGAAGTACTGCTGTATGAACAACTCCACAATCACACATGTGCATATATGGACACCCACAACAACACACAGACATGCACACACACACACACACACACACACACACACACACACACACACACACACACACACACACACACACACACACATCCTGTATGCATCAACCTCCCTCCACTTCACCAGAGTGAACCTACAGACAAAATAAACACACACACACACACACACACACACACACACACACACACACACACACACACACACACAGGTGAGGTAGCACAAAGATAGTACACACAGTCCTCCCATTACCCGTCTGTCAACAAGCATAACATATGGTACACAACAGCATGCAGTGCAGCTATAGTCAATCCATGCTAGCAACAGTATACAAGTGTGTGATGCATGGGTTGTGTTAGTAGGTTATGCACCTTCCCCTGGAAACCACTGCACCCATGTAGACAGTATTGCTGTGCACCTGTTCTGCACCCTGCCGTGTACTGTGCACCAAACCTCACAGGTATACAACTCATTGCTGAATGTGTAGTACTGTATCAGTTATGTCAGCTCTAATGCTCACAGCCCCTATGTTTTTCAGCAAGACATACCTGGGATAATATGTGGACAGATGTCATTTGTGAATGCCTGATGTCTGGTTTACAGATATCAACATCAGCGGACCATGTTTGACAAATCCAATACTATTACCCTGACAGCCGTCAGAGCGTACCATGGCTATGGGGAGTGTACACACCCTTATTGATATGACGTAACCTTCCTTGATCTGCCATGGGACCACATCACCACATATATTAACAGTACATGAGCCTGATATGTAACATATGTCCTGTACATTCACATGCAGTGTCTATGAAATGCATTATGTGTGCAAATGCTGACCATGATGCATACACTCGGTGTGTGCATATGTGTGCACACCCTTATCATGACAGTTTGTTTCACCTATTGTTATGTGTACTACAGCAGTCACTATTCCTGGCAGGGGTATACTAGCATGGGACATCTGCATTTGTCTGCCCTACACATGTCCCCCAAATCTGCAAGATTGCAAGATCTACTCATGTGCACATCTGTTGGTGTTCACACACTGCTGTCACTATTGCTGTGGGGGTAGGGTTATGCCTGCCACAGTTCCTGAACCTGATTGTGTGCAGATACAGCCATTCATAGCATTCTTAAGATCCCTGCTGCAGTGCACAGGTATGTCATGCTGACACCCCCTCCCCACCTTCAGTCTTTTGGCATATGCTTGACAAGTATGGCCTACACATGTGTATCAGTTTGCAGTGTCCCATACACTGAAGACCACATGTTACAGCCTAGTCCCATCTAATAATATGGACCACAGTAATACATTATGCCATAGTGCATATCTGTAACAGATGCCATTGTAATACTGATATATATATATATATATATATATATATATATATATATATATATATATATATATATATATATACACTGTTGTTACACTTTATAAGGGTGATGTTTCACACATGTCCCTACTGTAGGCCATGTGCCCCATCATTATGTTAATCCCTGTGGACACATTTTGCAATGACAGGATGTTAGTTATCTTGCAGGCGTTAGACATACCTTTCCAATACCCCATCATGGTCACCACTGTGATGCAGTACATTTAACAGAAACAATACATGAACATGTACAGAATGCATTATGGGTAGGTGTGTTAGATGTCTGCATGGAATATACCATATACCATGCCATTACATGCCTGGTGTATTGGCAAGCATCAACATAAACCATACTCACCAGCTACAGGCTGCTGCCTTTGTGGTATACCAGAGAGACCTACATAAGAGTGTGAGAGATGTGATGTCAGTTGCCACAGCTGTGGCATTGCTACAGGATGGGTGCAGCATTACAGTACATCAACAGTACAAGTCCACAATACTACCACTTATGCACATTTGTTTATTACTACTATGCAGCAACAAACTATATATATGACATGTCAGATATGCATGATCTATCTGTAAAGATGCAGATGCATATGCAACAGTGGTCTACTGATGTGCCCTGTGGCCTTACCTTCATGCTCCTCAGCAGGTGAATGGGTAGCCCACCTCCACAATGGTGTCTGGCAGTTGTTGGCTGTGTGGATGTGCAGGTGCCACGAGGCTGGTGAGGAGCTCCTCAACATGTTTCAGCGGGGGATGGATAGAATGACCCCCCAAAGTGAGGTGATCCCCCAGACTGCAGTAGCACACTAACGGGCATTGCGAAGCATGTCAGAACAATGATGTCGGACCTGCTCATAACTGCGGTTATGCAGTCCGACATCATTGACTCTGTGGACTAGGTCGTTCCACAGGGTGGTCCACTCCTGCTGCTCATGGGAGGCCTGGCCAAACAGGACAGGGTAGTGCTGGATGAGATAGATCAACACAATGTCATTTTCAGCCGGTGAATATGCAGGTAGGCATACATGTGACATCTTGCTTCAAAGACATAAAGATGGAAAGAGGTCTGAGCAACTCATACAGCAAGGTTACCATAGTTCTTAAAATACATCTCTGTCACCCCCCCGACCATATCAAAGACAACAAACTGTTCACACAACTCAGTAGGTATGGCTACAGCTTACCTACCAGAGGGACATGTATTGTACCACACTTTGTGCTATGTGTTTGTAGCCATGTTCCCAGTGTGGACACTATCATTGCTGGCCTGTTACAGACTATTCACCTGCATGCCATTGTAAAGGCCACTATAGTCCATATATGCATGTGGTATGCTTGCCATGCGATTGCTGCACATCTGACATTTTGTGTTATTGGGGATATCTATCCATGCTGTTGGACATGTTCTAAGATTGTGTAGACTATTACTACCTACATATGTTTTATAACAGTGATACAATAGCAGGTTTAGGGAATATTTGCCAGCAGAACCACCTCTCCAACCTCATCTGGCCAAGTTACCAGTCCATATCACATGTGGGACCCACCCTGGGGCCTCTTCATGTACTCTGCCAGTGCTATCTTCAGGTGGAACCACCTCAGGGGTTGTTGCCCCCCCCGGGGGAACACACAGGCATGATCTGTCACCCAAGGTCAGGTCCAGGGTCTGTTCCATAGTGTGCACCACAAACACATGTGGTATGGGCTACATCACCTTGAGACACCCAGTACACATTCACAGGGTCCATATACTTTTAATGCTCAGCCTCCAGACCAGGCACCTTCAGGGCAATGGACAGCTGTTATGTGTAGCAATGGAGGGAGGCTTGTTCCCATTTTTTCCATATGGGGGCCCATGGGGCTTCCTTATAGCAGACCACACACACCATCCAGGGTGCTTACCCACCTCATGTGTCATATACCACCACAGTAGGCTGTCCTCTATATTTACCAACCCAGACCACCTCCACAAATATACCTGCCATACTTCACCATAGTCCCATTCCCTACTTCACAGACAAGGGCAACATGGTCCCAACAAGGGGTTCACATGTGACATACCCATCCATGTTGCACATACTTACAGCTGTATATATCGGTGTGTATTGCTATGTGTGTTGTTCCCTCGCACATAGCATGCAGCACTGAGGTGGTAATATAGGGGACATGCATTTACATACATATATGTGTGTGTGTGTGTGTGTGTGTGTGTGTGTGTGTGTGTGTGTGTGTGTGTGTGTGTGTGTGTGTATATATATATATATATATATATATATATATATATATATATATATATATATATATATATTACGTTGTATATATGTGTTTATATACATACGTCTACATATGGGTATATCTGTAGACATACATGTGTGTGTGTGTGTGTATATATATATATATATATATATATATATATATATATATATATATATATATATATACACACACACACACACACACACACACACACACACACACACACACACACACACACACCTATATATGGGGTACATTCAGACACCAGGTCCACAATCACAAAGCTCCTTCCTGCACAGCTTCACTGTTCTGCCTTGCTACAACACAGACAGGTGCCACATATGGACACAGCCTAACATTACGGGGGTATATATAGGGCCAGATTGCAGGTAACCCTATTACACACCTATGGCATTTCAGCATGCTACAACACATGTTAACCTGAGTGTCCTGCAAGTGGTGGGCTCTGGAACCCACGTGTCCATCATTATGGCATTACTTTCACCACCGGCTATTGGCCACAGTAATATACATCCCTTCCATTGCACACCACACACTATATTGACATACATCTTGTCAGTCAGTGCTGCTCTACACAGTTGACGGGTATGGCCCACTACCCACAGTAATAGACTCTAATGTCCATAGCAGTTGTTCAGCTGAAGATCATTACAACAGCAACACCTGATGGCACATGTATATCATTCCACATCATCTCCCCCAGTATTATGAACCATGTACTACAGTCAATTACATGCATATATACTTCACATACCTGTTGTGGGAATGAGGTCTGTTGTGGATAGTGTCCTTGTAAAAGGTAATTTTTTTTCACTCCTTAGCCTGCTTCCTTTGTTTTCTTTTTTGGTGTTGTTGTGGTTCTGGATCTGTTGTATGGCTTCTGTTTGTTTTCTCTTTCTCTCTTTCTCTCTCTCTTGCTCTCTCTCTCCAGTAAATGGATTGAGCTGCTTGGAATAGATTGCAGCATGGCTTTTGTGGGTGATGCACATGATCAGGTGATGGCCTCTGCATCAATCAGTGTCCTCCACTTGCTACCTGCATGCAGCATGCTGTGTAGTACTTCCAATTACTAATGTCATAGCAACCCACTACTATAAATCCCTACAGCATGTGGACATGGTCCCTTTACCTTTCCTGTATAGTGGACATCCTCTCCCTGTGTGGGTAGCAGTGGTACAGACAGCAGGTAGCAATACCTCTTACAAGAGAACTTGCACACTCAGGCCAGCTACATATTTGTATGAGGTTCCAGAACTACAAACAGGGTGTGCGTACTGTTGTTGTATGCATTGTATAGCACCAGTGTAACAGGGTTTGCATGTACATACTAGTTTAACATGGACTGCTGTCTCTCTGCATAGCTCTCATCTGTGTGCCTATCCACTTGATGGCCAGAGGTATGCGTGTTATGTTTTGCCTGTCCACCATGCAGGTCTTGTGTCAGATATATCACTGGCTGTGTGTGAGTGCTATCAGTACATGGCTACATCCATTTGTGTTTCTGACTTCATATTCCTGACTAAGGGTAGGTTGCAGAATATCCTGTAACACCAGTGACTTGCTTAGTGTATGATAACACTATTTCACATATGAGCCTGTGTTCCAGCCTCTGTCCTCCACCTACATACCAGGCTTTGTCCATATGACATGATGCTGTCAGGGGTTGTTATGTAGTAGCCTGTGAGTATGTCATGCTGCCATTCCTGCCATCATTCCACTGCTGTTGAGCCCCCACACATATTGTGGGGTTGGGTCCATATATGTGTGTGTTTCTTCTGCACAATGCATGTGTGCCCTTATGCAGTCAAGAGGTCAGTGTATGTAACAGTGGTATATGTCCCTGTATGTCAGTCTATAGGGAGGATGCACCATAACTAACCTAGGCTGTTACAACATGTGAGGGTATCAGGGGTAATCTGTCTTAAGGTACCTGGATGTAAATTGCCATACACTTCACCTTGGGTAAATGCAGGCCTACTGCTTCCTGCCATACTGACTGTTCTGTTTGTCAGTGTGATTGTGATGGTTTCAGTTATGCCTTATTATGGAACAGATACATCCCATTGTGTCAGCTGAGGTCTTTACCCCCTAGGGATTGTGTACAGAGTGATATAGAGGCTGCTGGACTATACATCTGCATCACTTACTGTTGATTGATTGTTATCCTGTGGCCCAGTCTGTCTTTATGCTTATATATATATATATATATATATATATATATATATATATATATATATATATATATAGATACACACACAGAGATGTATATGTATGTATATATAGAGATATAGATATGTATATATATATATATATATATATATATATATAGATGTATGCATATGTGTGTGTGTGTGTGTGTGTGTGTATATATATATATATATATATATATATATATATATATATATATATATATATATATATATATATATATATATATATATATATATATATATATATATATATATATATATATATATATATATATATATATATATATATATATATATATATATATATATATATATATATATATATATATATATATATATATATATATATATATATATATATATATATATATATATATATATATATATATATATATATATGCATATATATATATATATATATATATATATATATATATATATATATATATATATATATATATATATATATATTTATATAGCTATATCTATATATAGGTATGTATATATCTATTTAGATATAAATATATATATATATATACAAACACACATACATATACATGTATAAATAGATTTTCTGTACTGTTGAATGACTGTGCTGGATGATATGTTTGTGAAAAAATCAGGGTTATGTATATCTGACATGGCTTAGTGATAAATCACTTTGGCTATCGTGTGCAGGGTCCTGGGTATGAGCCTTGAATAGACTGTTTATTTTGTTGCTGGGCAGAACAAGTGCCGTTTCATACAGAGTGATTAAAACACTTTTAAGCAGTTGTAAGCGAGTTTGCACAGGTTTGTTCAGAGGTAAGCACTGCTAACTTCCGGTTACAGTTTCTTATACTCAGTTAGCTTCTAAATTGCTTAACCTGTGTAGGCATTGCTTACGCTTGTGCAAACAGGCTTAAACCCACTTACTGCTGCTTAAAAGTGCTTACTCCCGCTTACCACCACTCTAATTTCTTTAAAACAAATGAAAAAGGGTTGATAGGAAAGTGGTGAAAAAGGGGCACAAAGAATGAAAGACAGTGGGGAAAATAGCTAGGGATGTGCAGGAAGGGTGTAGGGAAGGTCCATAGCTGCTCATTTTTTCTATAGCAACAGCTGTGCATATACACTGAATTTGGAGATAGATTTGGACACTCATACCCCTGAGACAAGGGTGAGGACAACAATAATATGTTGTTAAGCCAATTAGACCAGATTACATGTGTCCAGTGGACACATGCAAAATGGACAGCTATGTATGGGGCGAGATTTTTTTAGGGATACCAAACATGTAACTGTTGACTGACCTTTTTTTTGCAGGTGAGTGTGGGATGTTGGGGAGGGATAGTAGGTATAATTGGGGAGGTAGGTTAGGTAGGTTGACAGACAAGACAAACAAGAAGCATACAGGGGCAGTATATGACACAGGTGGGAGATAAACACTTTGATGGGGAGGTTTGTTGGGAAATTGGAAGCCCATGAGCCCCCTAGTGGAAACAGTGGGACTGAGGACCCACCCATGGGCAGTCACCACTGCACCTTCACTGCCCCAAAGGTAGTTGTGCTTGGTACTGAGTTGGAGAGCCAGGCCGACCCTCTAGTCATGACACATGGCCCTCAAGCTGGGATAGCAGATCTCCAGACTCCCTGTGGAGCTTGCTACGCACCTGAAGGTGGTACAGGACTAGTGGATGAGGAGGTCCTGGGGTGGGTGCCAGATGTGCTGGTGCTCTCTGCCATGGCCAGATGAGATGTTTTACTTGAAGTATACACCACTTACCTGGTATACCTGTTGAGGAATTGTTTAACACTAACTGACTGCTTCTACACATACTCTCAGATTACAGGTTGATGTTATGCACAAACCTGTCCATCTCTTTTTGCACAGACTCTGAGCATGTCTTGACCACATGCAGGTGATTTGGGACATATTTCAACTATTGCCCTCGTAAACCTTTAGAGAATTACAACACCCTTATACAGGATTTCCTACACAGTTATATTATGTAGCACAGTGTGGGTGACAGTAATGAGTGATACCTTATTATTCAGAGCAACTGCAACACTAACAATGCCATACAATAACAGAGTAAACAGTATCAGTACAGGGTATCAATCTTTTATTTCTAGGCACTGTGTTTGTATCTGACAGACCTGTGGGGGTAATGCTTGTTAGCACTACCTGAATGTTGTCACACAAATTACCAGATTCCACATTAGTATTATGCACATGCATCTCACTCTGTTACTGTACACACTCTGGTCACAGCTTGACAACATGGGGGTGTAGATGGGACATATTTGGCTCATTACTCTCATAACATTTTGGGGAGTTGCTGGAGTGACATGTTTCTTCTCATAGATGTCTGACACTCAGTTGTATTTCTTATTTGCTGCCTAACCATCTGCGATCATCCCACTGATTTCCTAGGGGGACAGGGTGACAGGCAGCACATATGGGCCTATTTACTGGACATTCTGGACATATCTGTACAGTTGTGGGGTATGATTCTGTATGCAGCCTACTACCACTCCCAGAATTTGAACCATGGCTGTGTGTGCTAAAAATACAACAGTTCATGTCTCAGTTGAGTGTGCTATTTTGGGTTTTGTCTGTCTTCTCACTGTTGACTGTCTATGTCTCTCTCAGTTGTACTATATGACCTCTTGGGATTACACCAGACATATACAGACATTCCTACACATTTTATCTAGCACAGTGTGGGTAAGAGTGCTTAATGCAACAGTACTATTAAGTGATTGCGAGTCTACATTACCATATGATACCAGACTAAACACATGCAGTACAGCAGTTAGTCCTTTATTATCAATCTATTATGCTTTTATTTGCATACAACCTATATGAGACTCTTCCTGCCATATTCTCTAGTGTATGCAGTACATGCCTTAAACAATACAGGTTTTATACAGGCAATTAACTTACTACTACTTTTGATTTATTTCCTATGACAGTACATGCAAGAGTATTACTAACCTGCCTCACGTCGCAGCCACTCTAAGTGACATCCCTGGGTCTTCTGGTTCATAGCCCACTCACTTGCCATTGTGAAGGACATAAGAGGAATATTTAGCCATACCTATCCATAATATACATGAGCTGGCAATTATTAAACAGGTAGTGGACTGATGCTTACACTCATCTGGGACCGCCCCTGTTCTCCTAGCCTCTTTGATCCACTGATCCAAGGGATCCCCCTTTTGCTGCTTCAGGTCGGCATAGTGATGCCTGACTTGCAGACCTGTTCGGGGTACTGATGAGGTCACGGGTGAGATGGTCCCAGGCTTCCGCTTTATATTGGGAACCCTGGTACTGACCCTGCAGCAATCTCTGGTCATGGTCTTTCATAAGGAGTCCTCACATGACTCTGGATGCCTGGATGCTCCAGCACTGCACCCAAAAGCGCACACTCTCTCCCATTCCAGACATATTGCCTACAAGGGGAAGCTACAACCAGTTATGAGATATATTCCTACCTATTGGGTTTAAATAGGTCCGATTTCCCACACTTTGCCACGATTGGATGATTTTCAAAATGCTAAGCTATGGGCTAACCTGCTGACCTAAGGTTGGCATTGTTTAAAGGGGTATACCAATGGGCAGACTGAGTTAGCTGCCTACACATTGCTTACACCTACTAAGCTGGGCTGTGCAATGCTTAGTGTTGCTTAATATTTAATTTGCATTATATTTGCTTTTTTGCATTAATGTATTATTCATTACATGTTTGGTATCCGTAATTCATGTGTATGCACACTGTATGGGGTCCTTGTGTTTCTTAGTGGATTTCAACACTTTATTACAATGCACCTCACATCTGGGCTTACTGCAGTACTCAGGTTCACATATTTATGTTATGTAGTAGGTTATACAACATAAAACTATATATAGATTCCTTTCACATGTTCAGTTTGATTTTCCAATAGTGAGGATCTGTTTGTTGATACCTCAATCATATGTACTGCTCTGATGGCTTAGTGGTTAACTACTGTTCCTATCATGTACATGGGCTTGGGTTCAAGTCCTGCAAAGGCTGTTTATTTTGCTTTTGGCCAGAACAGTGGCTGTTGCATACAGAGTGATTAATGCACTTTTAAGGAATTGTAAGCAGGTTTGCATGAGTTTGAGCAAGGGTAAGCTATGCTATGCTTACAGAGAGTTAGCTTCAATATTGCTTAACCTGTGTGTGAATTGCTTACCTCCATGCAAATGGGATTAAACTCACTTACTACTGCTTAAATATGCTTACTCCCACTTGCTACTTCTTAATAGTGCTTACACTTGCTTACTAGTGCTTAGTCCCACTTACCACCACACTAATTTAGACAGTCATGTCTAATGGTCCTTGGGATGGTGGTGGATTTGGAAACTGTATGGACTTATTCATTACACATTTTACCTTCCATTTGTATCCCTGATTCCTGTGTACATATACTGTATGGGGCACTTGTGATTATCTGTGGACTTTGCAACATTATACACTGATACCTCACATCTGCATTTAATGCAGTACTCCAGTTCACAAATATATGTTATTTAGTAGGTTATGCAACTAAACATATTGGTTACAAAGTGATTTGACATGGAAAATGGAATGTATTTGAGTGGGACTCGAACCAGGAATGACTGCTTGTAAGGTGAATGCTCTGCCCATAACACTATTGCTGTACTACTTCAGTTGCATATATCTTGCTTTTTATCCTCTTGTGCCATTTAAGCTGCATTAACCGTAGCTAAGCGATGGGCAAACCCTCTCACCTATGGTTAAATTTAATCTGTTTCATAAAAAAAAAAAAAATCTTTATATTTGATGTTTTAACTATTGGTCTTGTAAATGTGGGGGGATGTTGCTGGGGGTATGCGAACACCTATGTGCGGTCTCACTCATTCTTTTATTAATACTCTGCTGTTCTTCATTGCAGGGGCATGTATATTCTGACACCTCTGTTCTCAGACATGCCCCCTGCATTCGTACATGCTATGTGTACGTTTAGGAGCTCAGGCAGCACACCTTCATTTATATGCATGGTGCGCTGCTGTCCTGCTCCTAAACGTCCGCTTCTGTGCAGGACTAAGCTAGTCCTGCACAGAAGGATAGTGAGTCTGGGGTATTATTTATTATAAAGCATCATGATACCAGAATATCTCAAATTAGAGAGATTCAACTGTATGTTGAGATACAGCTCTTTTAAATCATAAAACTCAAAAACATTGTTTGGTTGATCCAGAGTTCAAAGCTTTCTCAACTTGAGATTAAAATACAAACACACATTTTCAAGGCTGAAATGCATATAGAAGGATAGCTTAAAACCTTTTTATGTTTCACTTTTGACATGGTTTATGTGTTTTTCTTTCAGCAGACTTATCTCCAACAAGTGCAAAGTACCTAACTTTTTTCAAGGTTAAAATGATTACTAGAAATATTTACCATCTGTATGCTAAGGTCTAATAAACTCTAACAGAGTTAAACTGTTCTCAGCTAAATAGCAACAATATATGAAATGGCAATACTTTTAAACTAGCAGTGTATTAAAATAAGCATTGATAAACACAAAAATAATGTATTCAGTACATTACCATTATAGTAAGTAGTGTGAAATAATACACATAGGCCATTAAAACATCAGCATTATACGTTTATGGACTTGTGGCAATTGATCCAGCATTCAACATAACACTTTTTAATAACGAGTGTAACTATGCAAGCAATGACATTCTGATCCACAGTCTTCACCTTTAAAGAGTCACACTATTTAATATTCAGAATGACAATGCTCAATTTCATATTGCTGTGTCGCCATCATGTATAGCATTTTAATGGGTAAAACACTAATAACTTAACAAACTATAAAAATAGTAGACAAAGAGGGTGATGGAAAAGACATACAAATATTTTTCTTGAAAACATTTTTGTATGTGTTAATCATCAAATACAGTTAAGGGTGAAGAAAATATTTTCATCATCATAGATTCAAGTCTTCCTTAAAATCTTAACTTTTTAAGTAACAATTTTATTCATTCCAGTACTGTGACATTTAAAAATAGCACTTGAAAGCATCAAAGCCTTGTTTTTAATGGGGTGGGGACTAAAGCCACAAGTATTATAACTGCTTTGGTGTAAACTGACTTCACATGATCAGTGGCGGACCTACATTTTTGGGATCCTGAAGCTTGAAATGTTATAGGGTCCCTTCCCAACCAGCAACAACAGAGTGACATTCAACAATGTCCAAAGGCCTTGCTGCCCTTGCAAGGACCTCAAAGCCCAAATGGTGGATAATGGGGGGGGGGCATTCCAAAAATAAATTACTATTGCAGTGAACAATAACATACGTACATACAGTAAAAATAAAAATAATAACATTAACAATAATAAAAATAATATGGTAAAAATATACATACAAACACACACATATAGATATAGAGTAATATTTTAATGATTGATCAATGAAATATAAAATATACTCAAGGTCAAATAACATTCTGCAAAACAAATATTGAATAGAAAAAATGTTGTAGAAGCGATACAATACTTATGTAAAAACTCAATAGATGGCACTGGGGAGGACCGAAGATGCCACAAGGAAAAATGACTCGGGTAAACTGTTGTAAAGGCCTTACCTCAACATGACCCACGGGAATACTTATGTTGAGCTATGTACAAATTCTACTGCTAGAAATATAGTAAACAAGAAACAGGCCAGGCCTGCCACTTCCAAAAAACTCAACTGAATAAGCAAAATATAAAAATCTCATGCTAGAAAAGAGAAATATCTCTGTAAATATGGGAACTAGAGAAGTAGTTGCTGGCTAATGAAACAGCAGAAATATACACATAAAAATATCATGCTTCCATGCTAACTATGGACCAAGCTTATAAGCACACCTTGACCTGTACATCTTTAACACTAAACGCTAACAAATGTATAACTGAAAACTTACCAAAAATGATGAAAAAGAAAATTTGGAGGAAAGAAAATCACACCACCAAACATCAGTGCACTGAAAAAAGATTGGTTCATTCTCTACTAGAGAGGAAGTTGGAAGAAGGTCTTCAGATGGTGCTCATTAGGATAAAGAGGTGAAAATATGATTTTAGTGTTAAAATCTACAAGCAAGATGAGTGCTGCCTTAATTGAGAATTCAGATGTCTTTTTGTGGTTCCAATTGGTTCCAGCCTAAGGGCTGAGCTGTAGAACTATTAAGCTGTGCACCAACAAAGGATCCAAGGATCCAACTGCCAAAATGCAGATTCTGGTGAGCTTAAATGAGCATATTTGGGGTTGGAGGGATGGCCTAATGGTTAAGATGTTTGCCTTACAGACACAAGGTACAGGGTTTGAATCTCACATAATTGTCTAGGCTTAAGATGGCTCGCATGGGCAGTTAGCCTAATACTAATCTATGAATCTGTATACAACTGGGGATTGGACACTGCAAGCCCCCAAGAAAATTTTGAAATATGACTAATTACAGAGGCATTTTGAGGCCATATAAAATGGGTAGTAGAGCATGTTATAACCTAGAATTTCTAAGGTCAATATTAAGTACTTAAACCCATTGGCTTATGATTCTATCATGAACATAGACTTATTTTAATAACAAACACTTTAAAAAACTCCATCAACTTTTAAAAAAAAAAATTCACTCATTAAAAGAATGTTGCTTCAGGGGCCTTCCAGGATTAGGGGCCCTGAAGCTTAAGCTTCATTTGTTTATAGTACATCTACCACTGAACATGAAGTGACATGTTTCCAGTAACGATGACAGTGGTGCAGAGAATCAGCAATCTACCTTTGTACACTAATAATAATTTCAGCATGGACTGCCAGTAAAGGGAGATGCTATCTCTGTGTATACATCTATGTTATCTACTTTATCTATATTTCATTTGTTACCTGTTAGCACTGAAACAAACATTTTTCACAGAATTAGCATATACATATCATAGCACTCTCTCAGGCACTCCATTGTGTCTCTATTCATTTCCCAGTTCCTTTTTATTTATTCAGGAACTGCAGAGACAGAGAGAGCATATTACATACCTGCATGGTGCAGTGCATTGGAAAGATTTAAGAATGGGTAAATGACGTCATACTTACAGTACTAAAGTTGGGCCCAGTCTCCTAACTCTTGCTTCCATTGGCCATAGAGTTTAGCCTTTCTATGACTTATGTGACATAAGCGCTGATGGCAGGGTTCCCCCATCTGTGGGATACCAGTCACAAAGGTGACGGCTTTGGCCAGACCATTTTAGACATCGGCCTTCTACTGAGACCTGGTATAGCCCCACTGTAGGTGCCTACAGGTGTATTGCTTACTGATAGATGCAGAAACATCTTAGTCTCCTGCTCACACCTCTGTGCTCTAAAATGAGCACTACCTTTAGGAGCCACAAGTCCCTTCTTCCAAGATATCAATGACGATGGTACTGAATGGGTTTTCAAAGCATATCTCACAGTTCACATCTTTTGCACAATGATGGCAATAGGTGATGGAAGGCAAAAGAAGTATAATACATATACCATGCTGTTATGGCTACAGTGATACTTTAAGGTGAGAAACACAGCAGTCTTTCTTCCATCTATTTGCTACTGAGATTGCATGCTCTAAAGTGACTCCAGAGTATCAATTGTTTCTGCTTTGACAATTTAACTTCCAGAACATGCACATATGGCAAGATTGATCAAATATTTTTGATTTTACTTTTTTAATTTTGCTTTTGTTTACGAGGTCTGTCCAAATGAGTTTAGTTAAAAACTTCTTTTCAGAAGTGACCTGGGGAGAAAAGCTCAAATATATTGCAAATATTTTTAAACAGACATTCAGTAATATATTTGAGCAGACATTAAATAATATATATTTACAATGACACTTACATTCATATGAAAATAAAATCAAATACTACAGCATAACACATACTTATGCATTAATAGATGCTGTATACTCAGCATTTGAAGAGGTGTATTAGTGGGTTTGTCAAATAGACAATAATAGATGATGCGATAAGCACTTAGAAATTCAAAGAAATGGAGGCGAGGGAAGAAACTTAGTAGGGCAGAGAATGTTAATATTGCAGTTAAGAGGAGGGGTAGAATGCAGGTTTAGATACAGACTATTAGACTAATAGCGAAGTCCTAGTGAATCCACAGGAATGTTCTCCATGTTTGCTGTGGGATTAGAACTCCCATTACCTTCTTCTCACCAATGACCAGTGATGACTGATGCCAAGCATTGCACAATGGTTATTTGTTTAAATGGTTTATAAGCCATTTCTGCTTACATGTTTCTTGTGCTTTGTATTTTTTTTACTAGACTAAAGGCATATTTTTGGCTGCTCCTCTGCCTGAAGACCTGAGCATATGGCTGTCTTCATTGCTAATGCACACAGAGTAACTTGGATTTGGTTGCCCAGGTTTTATATGTCTTTAATTGTTCTATCATGTATTATGCTGTGTTAGTGGTGCAATAGGTAACACGCTCACTTTTGGTGCAGAAGGATATACTTTCTATTACCACACTGATGGACTGATTGCTGGTACAGCAGTGCAGTATAGTGGTGGTGGTGGGGGGTACTGCACTCCTGAGTGTGCCATCCTTTGGATGAGATGTTAAAACAAGGCCCCATCTGCTTGAGTTTGTGGAAGCTCAGGTAGATTTAAAAGATCCCAAAGCACATATTGCAAAGAGTAGGGGCCCTTTATTTGTGTACAAAAAAAAAAAATCTTATATACAACATATTTACATATTTACAAATATTTACAAATGTACATATATATATATAGATATAAAAACATATTTACATATTCATATATTTTCTTTTTAACCATAATACATTTTAATCCCTGTTAGATCCCCACATCATCTGATTTTATTTAATATTGTTGCTACAAATCAATTTATCATTAAACATATAATTTATTCTTTCATTCCATATAACCCATATGACAAAAACAACTTTTTTATCTATTTTTTAAAATATACATTGTTTCTATTCTTATAATATCCATATTTAAGCATATTCATGTTTATATTTTCACTTCTTATATCTTCAAAAAATATTCTTTGCATAGTTTCCCCATAACTTTTTATTAGTTTACATTTCGAAAAAACATGTTCCATAGTTTCTTCTTCTTGATAATATAAACATATTCTATCACTTTTCTTTCTGTAATGCATATTTCCTTTTACTGATAAATCTATTACCAGTCTCCACAAAAAATGTTGACATTCTACTTTCTTTTTTTTTCAAAACAGGTTTATTGTTTTAACATATAAGAGAAATATCATAACAATTTTATACAAGTAATTAAAAATAGGTATTATTATAATATTCAACAAAACAACTAAAGTATTTACAAAGACATCCACTACAATCAGATCAATTAATTAAACTAAAATACCGTGCTATTGAAATTAGATTTTTTTAACAAATTTTGTAAATTATCCCATACAATATAATATGATGTTTTTCTAGTTGTTCTCATTCTAATTGTGCTTATTTCCATATGGCACATTATATTCATAACATTTTTAAATTCATTGAACGAAGGAGGTGTATCTGAAATCCAATTTCTAGTTATTATTTTCCTGGCCACTGCTAGGATAGACCATAACAAGGGAAGCTTAATCTTTTTAACACATTGAGGTACAGGTGTGTTGAATAATATAAGATACTTAGAAATAATGAAATTATCTGTAAAAAGAGCCTGCAAAAATTCATACTTCCAGTATTCTTTCAACTTCATACAGTCATAAAACATATGAGCCCAGTCAGCATTAATTTCTACATTACATCTCTTACATAGATTATCTTTATTATTTATTTTATTCATCATCAAAGGTGTATAAAAAGATCTATGTAAAAATTTCCATGTATAAAGTCTCCAGTCAGTGGAAGATGTAGTTCTATAAGCAGATTCCAATATATATTGTTTATCTTGTTGAGTATGAATCTACACTGTAAAAAGTTTCTTGTCTGATAATTTTATGTATATATGAAAGTTTACCTTTATCAGAAACTTTATGCTGTAAATTTAATATCAAGTAATCAATCAGTTTTGGAATAGATTCTTTAACTGTTATAGACATTAGATCTATTCTATCAATGAGATGTTGTCTAAAGATCTGAACCTCTAACCAGCAAGTTTCTCTTAGATCAAATTCTTGTTTTAAGAAATCTAGATTTTTAACTTTATTATCAGATATCAGCTGATGCCAGTACTTTAGATCATTATCTATAGCTAAATGAGCTCCTTCAGAAGTAGATGACATAAGCATACCCTGAGTATACATTATAGGGAATACAATAAAATTCCATTCCCTATACTTAGGGTGCATGAATATAAAATTACGATAACTAATAATAATATTTAATGGATAACAAACCATATGTTTAGGTGTAATAGGTGAAGTACAAAATTCCTTTAGCAACCACAACATGGAGTTATTTACAATCATATTTTTATGTGTTAAGGAGATTTTCATGAAGTGCATACTAATTAGCTCCCAATAATCTTTCCATTTTATGATATATGACTGATCTATTAATAAAGTAATAACTTTTATAATAGAAGAGATAATATATAAATTAAAGTCTGGAAAAGAAATACCCCCTTTAGACCAGCTATTAGTATGTTTCTTTAATGCAATCCTAGGTCTATTAGGTGCCCATAAGAAATTTAACATTAGTGTATTCAGTTTCTTGATAATTATTTTTGTAGGTGAAAGTATTATTGATTGTATTAAGTATAAAATCATGGGGAATATTATCATTTTAATAATTGTAAGTCTCTCCTCCATAGTAAAAAACATATTATTCCAGGTATTAAAAAGATTTTGTATATTAAGAAAACAGGTATTATAGTTATTATATATAATAGATTTAATATCTTTAGATAGTATTATACCTAAATAAGTTATCTGACCTGAATTGGGTACATATTTAGTAAAATCACTAATGAGAATATTTTTCGTGTATATATAGGTAGTATTTTAGTTTTTTCTTCATTGAATATTAAACCAGAAATACTTTTAAAATTCATCATTTTATCAAATAAAGACTGCAGAGAAGAATTAGATCCTGCTGATGTAATTAGAACATCATCTGCAAAAAGTTGAATTTTTGATGTTGTATTTTCGTCTATTTCAAAACCCTCTATGTCAGTACTGTTTCTAATCAAATTAGCCCAAGGCTCCATTACTAAAGTGAATAATAGTGGAGAAAGTGGACATCCTTGCTTTGTACCTTTAAGAATGGGTATTTTTGTGAAACATATGTTCCTACCTTAATATAAGCCAGCGTTCCTTTGTATAAATGCTCAATTAAATTTACAAATGCATCAGAGAAGTTTGTGCATTTCAGTAAGGTAAACAGATAGTCCCAACTTACTGAATCAAATGCTGAACCTATATCAAGACTAATAAGTGTTAAATCTTTCTTTTGCCTATTTGCAAAATCAATTAATGTTAAAGTTCTTCTTATATTATCAAAAGTATTTCTATTTACAATGAAGCCCGTCTGATCTATATCTATAATGCCGGGATGATTGTCTTCAATCTATCAGCAAAAATACTCATAAACATTTTATAATCAACATTAAGTAATGAGATGGGTCGATATGAAGAACATCTAGTTGGATCTTTATTAGGTTTTAAAATTGGTGAAATAAATGTATATTGCCAAGATGGGGGGGGGTTATTAACTCAGTTTGGGCCAAAATAAAAACCTTATGTATTAATGAATATGTAGTTTTAGAAAGGATTTTATATATCTCTGGTATAATACCATCATTACCCGGTGCTTTGTTTGATTTAAGCTTATTTATTTGTGTAATAACTTCTGTATATGAAATACTCTTGTCCAATAGTTTAATCTGTTGTTTATTAAGCTTTTTATTCATGTGTGTGGTTATAAACTCCTTTATTTTATCTTTAGGTTCCATGTTAATGTTGTTATGGTTAATCTTGTGAAAGTGATTTCTAAATTCATCCAGTATTTCTGGTATACTAGAAACATTCTTCTTTTCCTTAGAGAAAAGATTTCTTTGATATGGTTTTGTTTATTCAATCTTTTGTTTTATTTTTAAGTCTATGTAAGTATTTGGGGCTTATTGAATAAGACAAAAACTTGTATTTCTCTAAAGTTATTTTAACTTTATGAGTTAAAATTTCTTTGTATTTCTCATTTAGTTTGTTTATTTCTTCAATAACTTTCTTGTCCATAATATTTTCTTTATTATTATGTTTATAAGAGTCTAATTTACTTTGAATATCTAACAATTCCTTATCCCAAGATTTCCTTTTATTATTATACCATCTGATACTTTGTCCATATAGATATGATTTTAAGGCATCCCAAACATAGACAATGGAGACTTCAGGAGTATTATTTATGTCTAGAAAATGTTGTACTTCTGAAAGTATATATTCTTTATAGTCTTTTAGCTGAGTTAAGTATGCTGGTATCCTTTTGATCTGAACATTATGAGTATTTTTTATCATGAATTCAAAAACAATTGAGTTATGATCAGATATAGGACATGAAATGATTTTGGAATTAATTAAATCTGTTACCATCTGGTTAGAAATAAAGACCCTATCTATTTTTGAATAAGTTTTGTATCTGTTAGAAAAAAGGTGTATGGTAATGATTTTGAATCTATCTGATTATTAATATCATTCAAATGATAAGAACTAGCAAAATCATTTAAATGTTTTGCATTAGATGAAATTCTTCTTTTCCTTATAGTGGTAGTATCACTTTCATGTAGTATACAATTAAAATCACCAGCTAAAATAATATTCCCTATAGAGAATGATATGATCTTATCAATATGATGTTTCACTGTATTAATACCAATTCCAGGTATCCAATATACATTAATTAAAGTGTAAGTCTTCCCATTAATTTGTATTGTAACCATACAAAACATTCCTTTGTCATCCTGAAAACACTTAATGGTTTTAGGAATGGGCATACTTTTATTCCATAAAATAGCCACTCCTCTTTTTTTCTGAGTGTGCTCTGAACTAACCAATACTGTATACTTATTAGTGGCTAGTTTATCAATATCTTTTTTCAAGAGATGGGTTTCTTGCAGGAAGACTAGATTGGCCTTGTGTAAATTAATGTATCTTATTAGGCTTGCCCTTTTACACGGATTATTCAATCCATTAATGTTTAAAGAAATTCCTTTTAAAGATGTCATTTGGCATTTTAAAACTCAAGAATCTTATGATTGAAATAACAAATAACAAGATAAATAATGTTACATCTCCTCTTTTAGGTGTACCTTTAAATATAGCTGTATTTATTAAATCTCTTATGGGATTTTGTATAGGATTCAATTTTGTTTGTAGTGACAATGAGTATACAAAATATATTGTGGATGTCAAAACTATATACATATAACAATGAACAAGTGAAAATAATGTAAGGATTAAACCTTGCATCCAGCCTGGAGTTGAAAACTCCAACTTAGAGTAGTATTTACTACTCAAGTTAACCCTACCCTAAGCAGCAGTACCTCAGCTACCACCTTATCAATTTAATACTAGTTATATTTAACTGAGGTTAACAGTTTTCAATTCAATTATCTATCAAGACAAAATTACACATTTGGTAAAACAGCATCATATAAACTAAAATAAACTTTTTTTTAAAAAACTGTTCATACTACTATATAGATCTATGTAATATATAACACTTGTATTCAAATAGCATTCAAATAATCTTGATGTTAGAAATCAAGAGGAGAGAAAATTAGGTTCTAACATTCATTTAAATCAAAAACTTTGGCTAATATGATTCAGACATTACATATATTAAGATGCATCTATTTTCTGTCATGTGAATACTATTAACAGCTTCCAAAAAAAAATCTTTAATTGTTTGTATATGAGCATTTACTTAAACTCATTATTGTCAATAGAGTAAAATATTGTATTCATAAAAATTATTATAAATCATATTGCATAGTTATGCAAATTCTCAGAAACACTTGCATTATTAAAAAAAAAGCCATCACACATACACACAGACACACACACACATACATACACACACATACATATATACACACACACACACACACACACACACACACACACACACACACACATATATATATATATATATATATATATATATATATATATATATATGATCTCCCTGAGTTATGTCCTTGTTGAGCACTATCCTACTTGCTGTCCCTAGAATAAATCTGTCTGCTTTATAGAAAATAATGCACAGCAAACACATTTTAGTAACCAGATTTTACAATTATGCTAACCTACTGCTTTAAAATATATCACATGACATTTCTTCCAGAATAGAATTATAAAATTGTTTATGCTTGTCAATCAGATGAATTAAATGAATTATAATAAAGTATATGTTTGGAACAGAAGTTTTAACACAGATTATTATGCTGCTGTTAAGTAGATTTTCAAAAACATTTAAATAAATGTTTCATTTTCTATGCCTTCTAAAATAGGACATTTACTTACTACAAGAAACTACATCATTTAAACTCATTATAACTGACATTTTATGAATAGAGTATTTTTCCTGAATCTGTGGTGTGTCAGTATGATAACTAGGTCAGAGGTTATACTAACTGCTTTCAGTTTCTCTGTGAGAATTCTGTGAGTTGAAGCTTTTGAAGTAGTTCATGGACACTGTGCATGAGACAGCCCACATCCCAGATTGTCTCCCTTAACATTTTGGCGGGAAACTTATTAAAACTTGTGGCAAACATTCATTTTGTCAATAGAGTAAAATATTGTATTCATAGAAATTATTATAAATCATATTGGATAGTTATGCAGATTCTCAGAAACACTTGCATTATTATATAAAAAAAAGGCATCACACTCACACACACACATACACATACATACACACACACACACACACACACACACACACACACACACACACACACACACACACACACATATATATATATCTGATCTCACTGAGTTGTGTCTTTGTTGAGCACTATCCTACTTGCTGTCCCTAGAATAAATCTGTCTGCTTTATACAAAATAATGCACAGCAAACTCATTTTAGTAACCAGATTTTACAATCATGCTAACCTACTGCTTTAAAATATATCACATGACTTTTCTTCCAGAATAGAGTTATAAGATTATTTATGCTTGTCAATCAGATGAATTAAATGAGTTATAGTAAAGTATATGTTTGGAACACAAATTTTTAACACAGATTATTATGCTGCTGTTAAGTAGATTTTCAAAAACATTTAAATAAATGTTTCATTTTCTATGCCTTCTAAAATAAGACATTTACTTACTACAAGAAACTACATCATTTAGACTCATTATAACTGACATATTTTATGAATAGAGTATTTTTCCTGAATCTGTGGTGTGTCAGTGTGATGACTATGTCAAAGGTTATACTAACTGCTTTCAGTTTCTCTGTGAGAATTCTGTGAGTTGAAGCTTTTGAAGTAGTTCATGGACACTGTGCATGAGACAGCCCACATCTCAGATTGTCTCTCTTAACATTTTGGCGGGAAACTTATTAAAAACTAGTGACAAACATTCATTTAGTAGTGTAAATGCATGTAAACATGACAAAACCTTCACAATGTATTCCACAGACCATTACAGCCTCTTACTTCTTTTCAGAAAGAGAAACAAATTGAATCACAGCTTGCCATTAAATCTACAGATATTTTGACTGGTTATGAAACAAAACATTATAACTGACATATTTTATGAATATAGTATTTTCCTGAATCTGTGGTATGTCAGTGTGATAACTATGTCAAAGGTTATACTAACTGCTTTCAGTTTCTCTGTGAGAATTCTGTGAGCTGAAGCTTCTGAAGTAACTCATGAACACTGTGCATGAGACAGCCCACATCTCAGATTGTCTCTCTTAACATTTTGGCGGGAAACTTATTAAAAACTAGTGACAAACATTCATTTAGCAGTGTAAATGCATCTAAACATGACAAAACCTTCACAATGTATTCCACAGATCATTACAGCCTCTATGTAAGTGAAATTAAGCCCAAAATTACCAACAAGCAATAAAACTCAACATTCTTCTCCCAATCCAATTTTCATACAAATCCTATTATTCACTGTGCCCACACAATCAAAAGCATTTCTATATATTAATAAAGAAAAGAAAAAGAGAGAGTAGAAAATAAAAGGGAGTGAGGCAGAAATAAAAAAAATGTAAGAGAAAGCTGTAAGAAGTATATACAATGGAATGTTATTTACTGTTTATATTAATAGAGTTAAAAATAAAACATATTATTTACTCTTATTTAGTTCTGATTATTATTAGTTAAAGCATAACAGATTATTTACAAACAGGCATAAGCAGTATAATCAAGAAAGTATAATTAGAAATAGCATTTGAAGAACTTATAAAAACTTTTACAAGGAATAAATAAGTTATTATTCTATTAATGATATTTTCATTACTGTTCTCTCCCTGCCCTCCCCCACCCTTTACCCACTACATAATCTAAATAGAATGTCATTGTTTAAACAAAGAAAATAATAAAAGGAGAAGGAAAAAAAAGGTAAAGATAAGAAAATGTATCAAATTACTAAACTTACTTCTTTTCAGAAAGAGAAACAAATTGAATCACAGCTTGCCATTAAATCTTCAGGTATTTTGACTGGTTATGAAACAAAACATTTCTTTGCACATAGAGAATAACTTTGATTAAATCTTTTCCAAAATATTTGTGGCTTTCTGGAAATGCAGGAACTATATTCAAAAAGATTAATAATGAACTAAAATGATGAGAGAAAAAACATATAACAAATCATTTGTTTTAGTCTCTTCTTCTTCTCTGAAGTCTTCCACGAAGCTTCAGTTGCCAATCTCTTTAATGAAGAACTAGCCCATTCCATTTCTTCTATTTTATCCAAAATCCTTTTTCTTTGACAAACAGTAAAGCAGAGTCTAAATCATCGAAAACCTTAGGACCATCAGGAAGGAAGATTTTAAGCTTGGCAGGAAACAGAAGGTATGTTTTAAACTGTGCTTTTTAAGCTCCCTTATTAGTGGCAGAAAAACTTTTCTTTTAGCTATTACCATGGAAGAATAGTCATTGTCAAAGCACAGTTGTCTCATTAATCTTAACAGGAGCTTTAGCCCAAGCAGATTTAAGAACCATCTCTTTATCAAAAGATGATAGAAATCTAACTATAACTGATCTAGGATATTTTTGTTAGAGTTAGTATTAGCTATAGATCTATGTGCTCTTCGATACCAAAAGAGAATGCTTCTGGTAAGTCTAAAGTTTTAGGAGCCAAGTTGTTAAAAAGAAGTAATATTGTTACCTTCAATATTTTCTGGCAGTCCAAAAATCCTAATGTTATTGTGCCTAGATCTATTTTCCAGGTCATCCAGCTTTGTTTGTAAATGTGTATTTTGTTTCAGCAGAAACTCAATGTTGATTTCCTCTTCTTGGATTCTATTTTCCATGTCATTCACAGCTTCTTCTATGCCTGTCATCTGGTTCTTCTGTTGTTGCAGGTCTGTATGTAACAGGTCTATTTGTTTTGTAGTTTTTCTATGAAGGTGTCTATTTTAGTATCCATTTTATCCATTTTATCAGTAAGTTGCTGGATTATAATTATCAGAGACTGAAGTTCTTTCTTGATGCTGGAGTCTTGAGAATTTGTCTTACTGGAACTCATTTCAGACTGATAAACTGACAGGAAAATTTCCACAGTGATTTCTGACAGGAATATTGTTAAGATTTCCTTTCTTTTTTAGATATAGTTCAAGAACTATATAAAACAAACGTATTTAGAAAGAAAATTACTTCAAAAATTAATTTTTTAAGTAATTAATTCCTGTCAGTGTAATGAAATTGGTGGAGCTGAAGAAATCTGCTGCTATCCTGTGTTCATCCTTGGCCACACCCCGACATTCTTCTTTCTGATTACACCATTTATTTCTTAATTTTATATCTTCATTTTTTCATCTGATAGATTTTCCTATGGTTTTACACAGTAATGTTTTATTATTATATTCTTATATCACACTGTTTTATATTTTT